>NW_024394023.1:0-4408 GCF_016617805.1 Bactrocera tryoni
TGGATCTAATATCATTCGAGAAGGCGGCTTCATGCCAACTTGCAAGGTTAGCGATCACTCACACCAACAAAATAAATTGCAACACATAACAACTACATATACACCACACACTACACCATCACACGATCAGAAGTTACACCGTATTTCTTCAACAAATGATTGTTTGCAATTATATATACAAGGACAAATATATCATTTGCATGGTTCAATGGTGCCAACACCAGATGAACCGCATCAATTTCTGCAAATGTATTTCATTTCGTCGATAGTGGATCAGCTGAATATGCGGTGCAATATACAGGGAACATAACAGTTAAAGAGACGAATTATTGAACAGTTGCAAGAATTTTTTTTCACTCTAATAATGATGTGGTTAATATGTTCAAAACAGCATTGGAACGAATGCCATCGGATACGCACAAATTTGTCATAAGAGCGGATTGTACAAGTTAGTGGATCGACCCTCATCTCAACTCCCCTAAAGGCATCATTGAATCCGCTCGTGTCTTTTTCTTCATTATTACCATTCATAATCTAATTACGCTTAGCTGCAGTAATTCTAAAAGAAAATCATATATGTAAATGACACCCTACAACAACAATTAGCAATTGATACTGCCCGAACATTTATTGCGGATGACCTTCATTGAAAAGGTATGATAATGGCATGCTGCGTTGGGAAATTTGCTCACGGCACGCTAAGCGACATCAACTTGCGGTAACTAAATCTGTGGAAAGCGTCCGCTGATCGCATACCTGACACCATCAACAACAACCTGTTTTTTTCCATTTGGTATTTGCGTAGGCTTGGTAGGCTTAGCTTTTTAAGTAAAAGAAACTGTATCGAATCAGAAGAGAATCAGAATAAATGTGATTGCCGAAGTGAGCAAGTGTCTGGTCTTTTAATTGGCGCCCAACGTGGTGCCTGTCGTAAACAAGCAATCATACTTCATTGTAAGTAGATTCTCCAACAAGGATAATCTCGAATCGAAAGATAGCCCGGCAGGCTAAGGACCTCATCAACTGAAGGAATTATAAAATTTAAAGGGCTCAACGATCCTCGCTTCAATCATCAGATCTAAACATACCCAAGAATTTTCATAAAGAATACTTGTAAGTAATTATTCAAGATTATTTCTTGTGGTGATTAAGTGTTATTATTATTATTATCAAATGGCTAAAGAGCTGAAAATTTCGCAAAGTTCAATGCAACGACTGTTGAAAAATGAGCTAAAGGTCAAGCCTTACAAGTTCCAAAAAGGACACAATCTTACACCGCAGCAAAAAAAGTTAGACTCGAAAGAGCGAAGGAGTTGTTACACTTGCACGAACGTGGCGAATTTCCGAACATTGTGTTTTCTGATGAGAAGAATTTCCCTATTGAGCAATTCATAAACTCTCAAAATGACCGTGTTTTCTTGACCGAACGCACGTACGAGAATTTAAGCCTACGAATGGCCACCCGAAGTAATTTCCCATCGCAAGTGATGGTATGGGCTGCCGTGACCGCTGATGGGCGCTCTCCAGTCGTTTTCATCGAGCCTGGTGTCAAAGTAAATGCGACTTAATATCGTGAAAATATTTTGGAAGGTGCTTTAGAGCCGTGGGCACGTAAACACTTCGGCCGGAAAGAATGGACGTTCCAACAAGACTCGGCGCCGTCACATAAAGCGAGAATTAACCAAGAGTGGTTAAAAATCATGTTCCACGCTTCATTTCGTCGACACAATGGCTTTCGAATTCACCAGACGCAAATCCGATGGACTTTTCCATCTGGTCCATTTTAGAGAGCAAGGTGCGGACTAAAAAATACACCAGTATAGATGCGCTCAAGAAAGCGATTGTACGTGAATGGGCCAAAATACCACAAGCTCACATTCGTGCAGCATGCAACTCGTTTTTGACCGTTTGAGGGCCATAGTCAAGGCAAAAGGTGGCCATATCGAGCTAAAGTGAATGGATTCTAAATTTTTGATTATTTTCATACATTTCTGTCATTGGAATCAATTAAAATATTATCAAACTAAAAAATTATAGTCGTTTGAATAGGTAACACTTCGAGTGGGTAACCCTGTACAAGAAAATCGACTTTAAACCTGAATATAAAATTGTCGAATTCTTCCAAATGCGCTGCCGGTATGGCTTTATGTCAACTTCAGGAAAATGAAGAAAGTTAGTTTACTTAAATATGTTAAATTAATAGTTTAAGGCAATTCAATATCGACTGCTATATGTGTATATACAAGTAAATCGACTTTATACCTGAATATAAAATTGTCGAGCTCTTCCAAATGCGCCGCCGTTACGGCTTTATGTCAACTTTAGTAAGATGAAGGAAGTTAATTAACTAAAATATGTTAAATTAATGATTTAAGGCAATTCAATATCGACTGCTAAATGTGTATATACAAGAAAATCGACTTTATACCTGAACATAAGATTGTCGACGACTTCCAACTGCATTGCTGTTATGGCTTTATGTCAACTTCAGGAAGATAAAGAAAGTTTATTAACTTAAGTATGTTAAGATAATGATTTAAGGCAATGCAATATCGACTGCTAAATGCGTATATATAAGAAAATCGACTTTATACCTGAATATAAGAATGTCGAATTTTTCTAATTGCACTGCCGTTATGGCTTTATGTCAATTTTAGTAAAATGAAGAAAGTCAATTAACTTAAATATGTAAAATTAATGATTTAAGGCATTTCAATATCGACTAATAAATGTGTTTATACAAGAAAATCGACTTGATACCTGAATATAAGAATGCCGAATTCTTCCAAATGCACTACCGTTATGGCTTTATGTCAACTTCAGTAAAGTGAAGAAAGTTAATTAACTTAAATATGTTCAATTAATGATTTAAGGCAATGCAATATCGACTGCTAAATGTGTATATACAAGAAAATCGACTTCATACCTGAATATAAAATTGTCGAATTCTTCAAAATGCACTGCGGTTATGGCTTTATGTCAACTTCAGTAAGATGAAGAAAATTAATTAACTAAAAAATGTAAAATTAATTATTTAAGGCAATTCAATATCGACTACTAAATGTGTATATACAAGAAAATCGACTTTATACCTGAATATAAGAATGTCGAATTTTTCTAATTGCACTGCCGTTATGGCTTTATGTCAATTTTAGTAAAATGAAGAAAGTTAATTAACTTAAATATGTAAAATTAATGATCTAAGGAATTTCAAAATCGACTAATAAATGTGTTTATACAAGAAAATCGACTTGATACCTGAATATAAGAATGTCGAATTCTTCCAAATGCATTACCGTTATGGCTTTATGTCAACTTCAGTAAAATGAAGAAAGTTAATTAACTTAAATATGTTAAACTAATGGTTTAAGGCAATGCAATATCGACTGCTAAATGTGTATATACAAGAAAATCGACTTAATACCTGAATATAAAAATGTCGAATTCTTCAAAATGCACTGCCGTTATGGCTTTATGTCAACTTCAGTAAGATGAAGAAGGTTAATTTACTTAAATATGTTAAATTAAAGAATTAAAGCAACTCAATATCGACTGCTAAATGTGTATATACTATAAAAGAAAATCGAATTTATACCCGTATATAAGATTGTCGAATTCTTCCAAATGCGCTGCCGTTATGGCTTTATGTCAACTTCAGTATGATGAAGAAAGTAAACCAACTTAGTTATGTTAAATTAATGGTTTAAGGCAATGCAATATCGACTGCTAAATGTATATACACAAGAAAATCAACTTTATACCTTAATATAAGATTGTCGAATTCTTCCAAATGCACTGCCGTTATGGCTTTATGTCAACTTCAGTAAAATGAAGATAGTAAATTAACTTAAAGATGTTAAACTAATGGTTTAAGGCAATGCAATATCGACTGCTAAATGTGTATATACAAGAAAATCGACTTTATACCTGAATATAAGAATGTCGAATTCTTCAAAATGCACTGCCGTTATGGCTTTATGTCAACTTCAGTAAGATGAAGAAAATTAATTAACTAAAATATGTAAAATTAATGATTTAAGGCAATTCAATATCGACTCCTAAATGTGTATATACAAGAAAATCGACTTTATACCTGAATATAAGAATGTCGAATTCTTCCAAATGCACTACCGGTATGGCTTCATGTAAACTTCAGTAAGATGAAGAAGCATAATTAACTTAAATATGTTAAACTAATGGTTTAAGGCAACTCAATATCGACTGCTAAATATATATATACAACAAAATCGACTTTATACCTGAATATAAAACTGTCGAATTCTTCCAAATGCGCTGCCGGTATGGCTTTATGTCAACTTCAGTAAAATGAAGAAAGTTAATAAACTTAAATATGTTAAATTAATGGTTTAAGGCAATGCAATATCGACTGCTAAATGTGTATATACAA
>NW_024394024.1:0-17003 GCF_016617805.1 Bactrocera tryoni
GTATATGCAAGAAAATCGGTTTTATACCTAAATGTAAAATTGTGGAATTTTTCCAAATACCCTGTCGTTTTGGTTTTATGCCAACTTCTGTAAGATGAAGAAGGTTAATTAACTTTAATATGTTAAGCTAATGATTCGAGGCAACTTGATATGGATTTCTAAATAAGTACATACATGCAAGAAAATCGGTTTTATACCTAAGTGTTAAATTCTGGAATTTTTTAAATGCACTGCCGTTTGGCTTTATGCCAACTTCAGTAAGAGGAAGAAGTTTAATTAACTTTAATATGTGAAGCTAATGATTTGAAGCAACTTGACATGGATTTCGAAATGTGTACATGCAAGAAAGTCTGTTTTATACCTAAATGAAAAATTGTGGAATTTTCCCAAATGCACTGCCGTTTTGGCTTCATGCCACCTTCTGTAAGATGAAGAAGGTTAATTAACTTTAATATGCGAAGCTAATGATTTGAAGCAACTTGGTATGGATTTCTAAATGCGTTTATGCAAGAAAATCGGTTTTATACCTAAATGTAAAATTGTGGAATTTTTCGAAATACACTGCCCCTATGGCTTTATGTCAACTTGAGAAAGATGGTGAGGGTTAATTAAATTTAATATGCGAAGCTAATGATTTGAAGCAATTCTTTGTGGATTTCTAAATGTCTATATGCAAGAAAATCGGTTTTATACCTAAATGTAAATTTGTGGAATTTTCCAAATGCACTGCCGTTTTGGCTTTATGCCAAGTTAAGTAAGATGATAAAGGTTAATTAACTTTAATATGTGAAGCTAATGATTAAAAGCAACTTGATAGGGATTTCTAAAAGTGTATATGCAAGCAAATCGGCTTTATACCTAAATGAAAAATTGTGGAATTTTTCCAAATGCACTGCCGTTTTGGCTTTATGCCAACTTCTGTAAGATGAAGAAGGTTAATTAACTTCAATTTGATTCGAGGCAAGTTGGTATGGATTTCTGAATGTTTATATGCAAGAAAATCGGTTTTATACCTAAATAAAAAATTGTGGAATTTTTCCAAGTGCACTGTCGTTTTGGTTTTATGCCAACTTCTGTAAGATGAAGAAGGTTAATAAACTTTAATATGTTAAGCTAATGATTCGAGGCAACTTGATATGGATTTCTAAATGTGTACATGCAAGAAATTCGGTTTTATACCTAAATATAAAATTATGGAATTTTTATAAATGCACTGCCGGTTTGGCTTTATGCCAACTTCTAAGATGAAGAAGGTTAATTAACTTGAATATGTCACGTTTATGATTTGAATCAACTTGATATGGATTGCTTAATGTTTAAATGCAGGAAAATCGGTTTATACCTAAATGTAAAATTGTGGACTTTTTCCAAATGCACTGCCTTTATGGCTTTATGTCAACTTGACTAAGATGGTGCGGGTTAATTAAATTTAATATGCGAAGCTAATGATTTGAAGCAATTCTTTGTGTATTTCTAAATGTGTTTATGCAAAAAAATCAGTTTATACCTAAATGTAAATTTGTGGAATTTTCCAAATGCACTGCCGTTTTGGCTTCATGAAACTTCAGTAAGATGATAAAGGTTAATTAACTTTAATATGTGAAGCTAATGATTAAAAGCAACTTGATATAGATTTCTAAATGTGTACATGCAAGAAAATCGGTTTTATACCTAAATATAAAATTCTTAAATTTTCCAAATGCACTGTTTTGGCTTTATGCCAGCTTCAGTGAGATGAAAAAGGTTAAATAACTTTAATATGTGAAGTTAATGATTTGAAGCAACTCATTATGGATTTCTAAATGTTTACATGCAAGAAAATCGGTTTTATACATATATGTAAAATTGTGGACTTTTCCAAATGCACTGCCTTTATGGCTTTATGTCAACTTGAGTAAGATGGTGAGGGTTAATTAAATTTAATATATAAAGTTAATTATTTAAAGCAACTTCATATGTTTCTCTTAATGTGTATATGCAAGAAAATCGGTTTTATACCTAAATGTAAATTTGTGGAATTTTTCCAAATACACTGCACTTATGGCTTTATGTCAACTTGAGTAAGATGGTGAGCGTTAATTAACTTTAATATGTGAAGCTAATGATTTGAAGCAACTCGATATGGATTTCTAAATGTTTACATGCAAGAAAATCGGTTTTATACCTAAATGTAAATTTGTGGAATTTTCCAAATGCACTGCCGTTTTGGCTTCATGCCAACTTCAGTAAGATGATAAAGGTTAATTAACTTTAATATGTGAAGCTAATGATTAAAAGCAACTTGATATGGATTTCTAAATGTGTACATGCAAGAAATTCGGTTTTATACCTAAATGTAAAATTATGGAATTTTTCCAAATGCGCTGCCGTTTTGGCTTTATGCCAACTTCTGTAAGATGAAGAAGGTTAATTAACTTTAATATGTTAAGCTAATGATTCGAGGCAACTTGATATGGATTTCTAAAAGTGTACATTCAATAAAATCGGTTTTATGCATAAATGTAAAATTGTGGAATTTTTCCAAATGCACTGCCGTTTTGGCTTTATGCCAACTTCTGTAAGATGAAGAAGGTTAATTAACTTTAATATGTTAAGCTAATGATTCGAGGCAACTTGATATGGATTTCTAAATGTGCACATGCTAGAAAGTCAGTTTTATACCTAAATGTAAAATTATGGAATTTTTCCAAATGCACTGCCGTTTTGGTTTTATGCAAACTTCAGTAAGATGAAGAAGTTTAATTAACTTTAATATGTTAAGCTAATGATTCAAAGCCACATGATATGGATTTCTAAATGTGTATATGCAAGAAAATCGTTTTTATATCTAAATGAAAATTTGTGGAATTTTTCCAAATACACTGCACTTATGGCTTTATGTCAACTTGAGTGAGATGGTGAGGGTTAATTAACTTTAATATGTGAAGCTAATGATTTGAAGCAATTCGATATGTATTTCTAAATGTCTACATGCAAGAAAATCGGTTTTATGCATAAATGTAAAATTGTGGACTTTTTCCAAATTCACTGTCGTTTTGGTTTTATGCCAACTTCTGTAAGATGATTTGAAGCAATTCGTTGGGGATTTCTAAATGTGTATATGCAAGAAAATCGGTTTTATACCTAAATGTAAAATTGTGGAATTTTTTCGAATACACTGTCGTTTTGGTTTTATGCTAACTTCTATAAGATGAAGAAGTTTAGTTAACTTTAATATGTGAAGCTAATGATTTGAAGCAACTCGATATGGATTCCTAAATGTCTACATGCAAGAAAATCGGTTTTATGCATAAATGTAAAATTGTGCACTTTTTCCAAATGCACTGCCGTTTTGGCTTTATGCCAACTTCTGTAAGATGAAGAAGGTTAATTAACTTTAATATGTTAAGATAATAATTCGAGGCAACATGATATGGATTTCTAAAAGTTTGCATGCAAGAAAATCGGTTTTATACCTAAATGAAAAATTGTGGAATTTTTCCAAATGCACTGCCGTTTTGGCTTTATGCCAACTTCTGTAAGATGAAGAAGGTTAATTAACTTTAATATGTTAAGATAATGATTCGAGGCAAATTGAAATGTTTTTCTAAATGTGTATATGCAAGAAAATCGTTTTTATATCTAAATGAAAATTTGTGGAATTTTTCCAAATACACTGCACTTATGGCTTTATGTCAACTTGAGTGAGATGGTGAGGGTTAATTAACTTTAATATGTGAAGCTAATGATTTGAAGCAACTCGATATGGATTTCTAAATGTCTACATGCAAGAAAATCGGTTTTATGCATAAATGTAAAATTGTGGACTTTTTCCATATGCACTGCCCTTATGGCTTTATGTCAACTTGAGTAAGATGGTGAGGGTTAATTAACTTTAATATGCGAAGCTAATGATTTGAAGCAATTCTTTGTAGATTTCTAAACGTGTGTATGCAAAAAAATCGGTTTTATACCTAAATGTAAAATTGTGGAATTTTTCCAAATACACTGCCCTTATGGCTTTATGTCAACTTGAGTAAGATTGTGAGGGCTAATTAACTTTATATGCGAAGCTTATGATTTGAAGCAAATCTTTGTAGATTTCTAAACGTGTTTATGCAAGAAAATCGGTTTTATACCTAAATGCAAAATTATGGAATTTTTCCAAATGCACTGCCGTTTTGGCTTTATGCCAACTTCAGTAAGATGCAGAAGTTTAATTAACTTTAATATGTGAAGCTAATGATTTGAAGCAATTCGTTGTGGATTTCTAAATGTGTATACGCAAGAAAATCGGTTTTATACCTAAATGTAAAATTGTGGAATTTTTCCAAATGCACAGCCGTTTTGGCTTTATGCCAACTTCTGTAAGATGAAGAAGGTTAACTAACTTTAATATGTTAAGCTAATGATTCGAGGCAACATGATATGGATTTCTAAAAGTGTACATGCAAGAAAATCGGTTTCATGCATAAATGTAAAATTGTGGACTTTTTCCAAATTCACTGCCCTTATGGCTTTATTGCAACTTGAGTAAGATGGTGAGGGTTAATTAACTTTATATGCGAAGCTTGTGATTTGAAGCAAATCTTTGTAGATTTCTAAACGTGTGTATGCAAGAAAATCGGTTTTATACCTAAATGTAAAATTGTGGAATTTTTCCAAATACACTGTTGTTTCGGTTTTATGCCAACTTCTGTAAGATGAAGAAGGTTAATTAACTTTAATATGTTAAGCTAATGGTTCGGAGGCAACTTGATATAGATTTCTAAATGTGTACATGCAAGAAAATCGGTTTTATACCCAAATGTAAAATTCTGGAATGTTCCAAATGCACTGCCGTTTTGGCTTTATGCCAACTTCAGTAAGATGAAGAAGGTTAAATAACTTAAATATGTTAAGCTTCGAGGCAACTTGATATGGATTTCTAAATGTGTACATGCAAGAAAATCGGTTTTATACCTAAGTGTAAAATTCTGGAATTTTCTTAATGCACTGCCGTTTTGGCTTTTTGCCAACTTCAGTAAGATGAAGAAGTTTAACTAACTTTAATATGTTAAGCTAATGATTCGAGGCAACATGATATGGATTTCTAAAAGTGTACATGCAAGAAAATCGGTTTTATCCCTAAATGTAAAATTGTGGAATTTTTCCAAATACAGTGTCGTTTTGGTTTTATGCAAACTTCTGTAAGATGAAGAAGTTTAGTTAACTTTAATATGTTAAAATAATGATTCGAGGCAACTTGATATGTTTCTCTAAATGTGTATATGCAAGAAAATCGGTTTTATATCTAAACGAAAATTTGTGGAATTTTTCCAAATACACTGCACTTATGGCTTTATGTCAACTTGAGTGAGATGTTGAGGGTTAATTAACTTTAATATGTGAAGCTGATGATTTGAAGCAACTCGATATGGATTTCTAAATGTGTACATGCAAGAAAATCGGTTTTATACCCAAATCTAAAATTCTGGAATGTTCCAAATGCACTGCCGTTTTGGCTTTATGCCAACTTCAGTAAGATGAAGAAGGTTAAATAACTTAAATATGTAAAGCTAATGATTCGAGGCAACTTGATATGTTTTTCTAAATGTGTATATGCAAGAAAATCGGTTTTATATCTAAATGAAAATTTGTGGAATTTTTCCAAATACACTGCACTTATGGCTTTATGTCAACTTGAGTGAGATGGTGAGGGTTAATTAACTTTAATATGTGAAGCTAATGATTTGAAGCAACTCGATATGGATTTCTAAATGTGTACATGCAAGAAAAGCGTTTTTATATCTAAATGAAAATTTGTGGAATTTTTCCAAATACACTGCACTTATGGCTTTACGTCAACTTGAGTAAGATGTTGAGGGAACTTGAATATGTAAAGCAAATGATTTGAGGCAATTCGTTGTGAATTTCTAAATGTTTGTATGCACGAAAATCGGTTTTATACCTAATTGTAAAATTGTGGAATTTTTCCAAATACACTGTCGTTTTGGTTCTATGCCAACTTCTGTAAGATGAAGAAGTTTAGTTTACTTTAATATGTTAAGCTAATGATTTGAAGCAATACTTTGTGGATTTCTAAATGTGTATATGCAAGAAAATCGGTTTTATACCTAAATGTAAAATTGTGGAATTTTTCCAAATACACTGTCGTTTTGGTTTTATGCCAACTTCTGTAAGATGAAGAAGGTTAAATAACTTAAATATGTTAAGCTAATGATTCGAAGCAACTTGATATGGATTTCTAAATGTGTACATGCAAGAAAATCGGTTTTAAACCTAAGTGTAAAATTCTGGAATTTTCTAAATGCACTGCCGTTTTGGCTTTATGCCAACTTTAGTAAGATGAAGAAGTTTAATTAACTTTAATATGTGAAGCTAATGATTTGAAGCAATATGATATGGATTTCTAAATGTGTACATGCAAGAAAATCGTTTTTATGCATAAACGTAAAATTGTGGACTTTTTCCAAATTCACTGCCCTTATGGCTTTATGTCAACTTGAGTAAGATGGTGATAGTTAATTAATTTATATGTGAAGCTAATGATTTGAAGCAATTCGTTGTGGATTTCTAAATGTGTATATGCAAGAAAATCGGTTTTATACCTAAATGAAAAATTGTGGAATTTTTCCAAATGCACTGCCGGTTTGGCTTTATGCCAACTTCTGTAAGATGAAGAAGTTTAGTTTACTTTATTATGTTAAGCTAATGATTCGAGGCAACATGATATGGTTTCTAAAAGTGTACATGCAAGAAAATCGGTTTTATACCTAAATGTAAAATTGTGGAATTTTTCCAAATACACTGTCGTTTTGGTTTTATGCAAACTTCTGTAAGATGAAGAAGTTTAGTTAACTTTAATATGTTAAAATAATGATTCGAGGCAACTTGATATGTTTTTCTAAATGTGTATATGCAAGAAAATCGTTTTTATATCTAAATGAAAATTTGTGAAATTTTTCCAAATACACTGCACTTATGGCTTTATGTCAATTTGAGTGAGATGTTGAGTGTTAATTAACTTTAATATGTGAAGCCAATGATTTGAAGCAACATGATATGGATTTCTAAATGTGTACATGCAAGAAAATCGGTTTTATACCTAAGTGTAAAATTCTGGAATGTTCCAAATGCACTGCCGTTTTGGCTTTATTCCAGTCTCTGTAAGATGACGAAGGTTTATTAATTTGAAAATGTGACGTTAATGATTTGAGTCAACTCGATATGGATTTCTAAATGTGTACATGCAAGAAAGTCTATTTTATACCTAAATGTAAAATTATGGAATTTTTCCAAATACACTGCCCTTATGGCTTTATGTCAACTTGAGTAAGATGGTGAGGGTTAATTAACTTTATATGTGAAGCTAATGATTTGAAGAAATTCGTTGTGGATTTCTAAATGTGTATATGCAAGAAAATCGGTTTTATACCTAAATGTAAAATTGTGGAATTTTTCCAAATATACTGTCGTTTTGGTTTTATGCCAACTTCTGTAAGATGAAGAAGTTTAGTTTACTTTAATATGTTAAGCTAATGATTTGAAGCAATATGATATGGATTTCTAAATGTGTACATGCAAGAAAATCGAATTTATACCTAAATGTAAAATTGTGGAATTTTTCCAAATACACATGCCCTTATGGCTTTATGTCAACTTGAGTAAGATGGTGAGGGTTAATTAACTTTATATGTGAAGCTAATGATTTGAAGCAATTCGTTGTGGATTTCTAAATGTGTATATGCAAGAAAATCGGTTTTATACCTAAATATAAAATTGTGGAATTTTTCCAAATACACTGCCGTTTTGGTTTTATGCCAACTTCTGTAAGATGAAGAAGTTTAGTTTACTTTAATATGTTAAGCTAATGATTTGAAGCAATATGATATGGATTTCTAAATGTGTACATGCAAGAAAATCGGTTTTATACCTAAATGTAAAATTGTGGAATTTTTCCAAATACACTGCCCTTATGGCTTTATGTCAACTTGAGTAAGATGGTGAGGGTTAATTAACTTTAATATGTGAATTTAATGATTTAAAGCAATTCGTTGTGGATTTCTAAATGTGTTTATGCAAGAAAATCGGTTTTATACCTAAATATAAAATTGTGGAATTTTTCCAAATACATTGTCGTTTTGGTTTTATGCCAACTTCTGTAAGATGAAGAAGTTTAGTTTACTTTAATATGTTAAGCTAATGATTTGAAGCAATATGATATGGATTTCTAAATGTGTACATGCAAGAAAATCGGTTTTATACCTAAGTGTAAAATTCTGGAATGTTCCAAATGCCCTGCCGTTTTGGCTTTATGCCAACTTCTGTAAGATGACGAAGGTTTATTTAATTGAAAATGTGACGTTAATGATTTGAGTCAACTCGATATGGATTTCTAAATGTGTACATGCAAGAAAGTCTATTTTATACCTTAATGTAAAATTATGGAATTTTTTCAGATGCACTGCCGTTTTGACTTTATGCCAATTTCTGTAAGCTGAAGAAGGTAAACTAACTTAAATATATGAAGTTAATGATTTGAAGCAACTTGGTATGAATTTCTAAATGTGTACATGCAATAAAATCGCTTTTATACCTAAATGTAAGATTCTGGAATTTTTTCAAATGCACTGCCGTTTTGACTTTATGCCAATTTCTGTAAGATGAAGAAGGTCAACTAACTTTAATATGTGAAGCTTATGATTGGAAGCAACTTGATATGCATTTCAAAATGTGTATATGCGAGAAATTCGGTTTTATACCTAAATGTAAAACTCTGGAATTTTCCAAATGCCCTGCCGTTTTGGCTTTATGCCAACCTCTGTAAGATGAAGAAGCTTAATTAACTTTAATATGTTAAGCTAATGATTTGAGGCAATTTGATATGGATTTCTAAATGTGTACATGCAAGAAAATCGGTTTTATACCTAAGTGTAAAATTCTGGAATGTTCCAAATGCACTGCCGTTTTGGCTTTATTCCAATTTCTGTAAGATGAAGAAGGTTAGTTAACTTTAATATGTTAAGCTAATGATTCGAGGCCACATCATATGGATTTCTAAAAGTGTACATGCACGAAAATCGGTTTTATGCATAAATGTAAAATTGTGGACTTTTTCCAAATTCACTGCCCTAATGGCTTTATTGCAACTTGAGTAAGATGGTGAGGGTTAATTAACTTTATATGCGAAGCTTGTGATTTGAAGCAAATCTTTGTAGATTTCTAAACGTGTGTATGCAAGAAAATCGGTTTTATACCTAAATGTAAAATTGTGGAATTTTTCCAATTACACTGTCGTTTTGGTTTTATGCCAACTTCTGTATGATGAAGAAGGTTAATTAACTTTAATATGTTAAGCTAATGATTCGGGGCAACTTGATATGGATTTCTAAATGTGTACATGCAAGAAAATCGGTTTTATGCATAAATGTAAAATTGTGGACTTTTTCCAAATTCACTGCCCTTATGGCTTTATTGCAACTTGAGTAAGATGGTGAGGGTTAATTAACTTTATATGCGAAGCTTGTGATTTGAAGCAAATCTTTGTAGATTTCTAAACGTGTGTATGCAAGAAAATCGGTTTTATACCTAAATGCAAAATTATGGAATTTTTCCAAATGCACTGCCGTTTTGGCTTTATGCCAACTTCAGTAAGATGAAGAAGTTTAATTAACTTTAATATGTGAATTTAATGATTTGAAGCAATTCGTTGTGGATTTCTAAATGTGTATATGCAAGAAAATCGGTTTTATACCTAAATATAAAATTGTGGAATTTTTCCAAATACACTGTCGTTTTGGTTTTATGCCAACTTCTGTAAGATGAAGAAGTTTAGTTTACTTTAATATGTTAAGCTAATGATTTGAAGCAATATGATATGGATTTTTAAATGTGTACATGCAAGAAAATCGGTTTTATACCTAAGTGTAAAATTCTGGAATGTTCCAAATAACCTGCCGTTTTGGCTTTATGCCAACTTCTGTAAGATGACGAAGGTTTATTAATTTGAAAATGTGACGTTAATGATTTGAGTCAACTCGATATGGATTTCTAAATGTGTACATGCAAGAAAGTCTATTTTATACCTAAATGTAAAATTATGGAATTTTTTCAGATGCACTGCCGTTTTGACTTTATGCCAATTTCTGTAAGCTGAAGAAGGTAAACTAACTTAAATATATGAAGTTAATGATTTGAAGCAACTTGGTATGAATTTCTAAATGTGTACATGCAATAAAATCGCTTTTATACCTAAATGTAAGATTCTGGAATTTTTTCAAATGCACTGCCGTTTTGACTTTATGCCAATTTCTGTAAGATGAAGAAGGTCAACTAACTTTAATATGTGAAGCTTATGATTGGAAGCAACTTGATATGCATTTCTAAATGTGTATATGCAAGAAATTCGGTTTTATACCTAAATGTAAAACTCTGGAATTTTCCAAATGCCCTGCCGTTTTGGCTTTATGCCAACCTCTGTAAGATGAAAAAGCTTAATTAACTTTAATATGTTAAGCTAATGATTTGAGGCAATTTGATATGGATTTCTAAATGTGTACATGCAAGAAAATCGGTTTTATACCTAAGTGTAAAATTCTGGAATGTTCCAAATGCACTGCCGTTTTGGCTTTATTCCAATTTCTGTAAGATGAAGAAGGTTAGTTAACTTTAATATGTTAAGCTAATGATTCGAGGCCACATCATATGGATTTCTAAAAGTGTACATGCAAGAAAATCGGTTTTATGCATAAATGTAAAATTGTGGACTTTTTCCAAATTCACTGCCCTTATGGCTTTATTGCAACTTGAGTAAGATGGTGAGGGTTAATTAACTTTATATGCGAAGCTTGTGATTTGAAGCAAATCTTTGTAGATTTCTAAACGTGTGTATGCAAGAAAATCGGTTTTATACCTAAATGTAAAATTGTGGAATTTTTCCAATTACACTGTCGTTTTGGTTTTATGCCAACTTCTGTAAGATGAAGAAGGTTAATTAACTTTAATATGTTAAGCTAATGATTCGGGGCAACTTGATATGGATTTCTAAATGTGTACATGCAAGAAAATCGGTTTTATACCCAAATGTAAAATTCTGGAATGTTCCAAATGAACTGCCGTTTTGGCTTTATGCCAACTTCAGTAAGATGAAGAAGGTTAAACAACTTAAATATGTTAAGCCAATGATTCGAGGCAACTTGATATGGATTTCTAAATGTGTACATGCAAGAAAATCGGTTTTATACCTAAGTGTAAAATTCTGGAATTTTCTTAATGCACTGCCGTTTTGGCTTTTTGCTAACTTCAGTAAGATGAAGAAGTTTAACTAACTTTTATATGTTAAGCTAATGATTCGAGGCAACATGATATGGATTTCTAAAAGTGTACATGCAAGAAAATCGGTTTTATACCTAAATGTAAAATTGTGGAATTTTTCCAAATACACTGTCGTTTTGGTTTTATGCAAACTTCTGTAAGATGAAGAAGTTTAGTTAACTTTAATATGTTAAAATAATGATTCGAGGCAACTTGATATGTTTTTCTAAATGTGTATATGCAAGAAAATCGGTTTTATATCTAAATGAAAATTTGTGAAATTTTTCCAAATACACTGCACTTATGGCTATATGTCAACTTGAGTGAGATGGTGAGGGCTAATTAAATTTAAAATGTAAAGCTTATGATTTGAAGCAGCTTGATATAGATTTCTAAATGTGTACATGCAAGAAAATAGGTTTTATACAAATATAAAGTAATGGAAATTTTTCAAATGCACTGCCGTT
Organism: Bactrocera tryoni; assembly: GCF_016617805.1. NCBI lineage: Eukaryota > Metazoa > Arthropoda > Insecta > Diptera > Tephritidae > Bactrocera > Bactrocera tryoni. The sequence continues at coordinate 11,763 of NW_024394024.1, forward strand.
ATGGCTTTATGCCAACTTCTGTAAGATGAGGAAGGTTATTTAACTTGAATATGGGACGTTAAAGATTTGAGTCAACTTGATATGGATTGCTAAATGTTTAAATGCAGGAAAATCGGTTTATACCTAAATGTAAAAATGTGGATTTTTCGTAAATGCACTGCCGTTATGGCTTTGTGCAGACTTTAGTAAGATGAAGAAGGTTAGTTAACTTTAATATGTGAATTTAATAATTTGAACTAACTTAATATAGATTTCTAAATGTGTACATGCAAGAAAATCGGTTTTATGCATAAATGTAAAATTGTGGACTTTTTCCAAATTCACTGCCCTTATGGCTTTATGTCAACTTGAGTAAGATGGTGAGGGTTAATTAAATTTATATGTGAAGCTAATGATTTGAAGCAATTCGTTGTGGATTTCTAAATGTGTATATGCAAGAAAATCGATTTTATACCTAATTGTAAAATTATGGAATTTTTCCAAAAAAACGACAGTGTAGTTTTGGTTTTATGCCAACTTCTGTAAGATGAAGAAGTTTCTTCTTCTTCTTCTTAATTGGCGTAGACATTGCTTACACGATTATAGCCGAGTTAACAACAGCGCGCCAGTCGTTTCTCCTTTTCGCTACGTGGCGCCAATTGGATATTCCAAGCGTAGCCAGGTCCTTCTCCACTTGGTCCTTCCAACGGAGTGGAGGTCTTCCTCTTCCTCTTCCTCTGCTTCCCCGGCGAGTACAGCGTCGAATACTTTCAGAGCTGGAGTGTTTTCGTCCATTCGGACAACGTGACCTAGCCAGCGTAGCCGCTGTCTTTTAATTTGCTGAACTATGTCAATGTCGTCGTATATCTCGTACAGCTCATCGTTCCATCGAATGCGATATTCGCCGTGGCCAACGCGCAAAGGACCATAAATCTTTCGCAGAACTTTTCTCTCGAAACCTCGCAACGTCGACTCATCAGTTGTTGACATCGTCCAAGCCTCTGCACCATGTAGCAGGACGGGAATTATGAGCGACGTATAGAGTTTGGCTTTTGTTCGTCGAGAGAGGACTTTACTTTTCAATTGCCTACTCAGTCCGAAGTAGCACCTGTTGGCAAGAGCAATCCTGCGTTGGATTTCCAGGCTGACATTATTAGTGGTGTTAATGCTGGTTCCTAAATAGACGAAATTATCTACAACTTCAAAGTTATGACTGTCAAGATTGACGTGAGAGCCAAGTCGCGAGTGCGACGACTGTTTGTTTGATGAAAGGAGATATTTCGTTTTGCCCTCGTTCACTACCAGACCCATTTTCTGTGCTTCCTCGTCCAGCCTAGAGAAAGCAGAACTAACGGCGCGGGTGTTGAGGCCGATGATATCAATAGCGTCGGCATACGCCAGCAGCTGTACACTCTTATAGAAGATGGTACCTTCTCTGTTTAGTTCTGCAGCTCGAACTATTTTCTCCAGGAGCAGGTTGAAGAAGTCGCACGTTAAGGAGTCGACTTGTCTGAAATCTCGTTTGGTATCGAACGGCTCGGAGAGGTCCTTCCCGATCCTGCCGGAGCTTTTGGTGTTACTCAACGTCAGTTTGCACAGCCGTATTAGTTTTTCGGGGATACCAAATTCAGACATCGCGGCATAAAGCCAGCTCCTTTTCGTGCTGTCGAAAGCAGCTTTGAAATCGACGAAGAGGTGGTGTGTGTCGATTCTCCTTTCACGGGTCTTTTCCAAGACTTGGCGCATGATGAATATCTGGTCGGTTGTTGATTTGCCAGGTCTAAAGCCACACTGATAAGGTCCAATCAGTTTGTTGACGGTGGGCTTTAATCTTTCACACAATACGCTCGATAGAACCTTATATGCGATGTTGAGGAGGCTAATCCCACGGTAGTTGGCGCAGATTGTGGGGTCTCCTTTTTTATGGATTGGGCATAGCACACTTAAATTCCAATCGTTGAGCATGCTTTCGTCCGACCATATTTTACAAAGAAGCTGATGCATGCTCCTTATTAGTTCTTCGCCGCCGTGTTTGAATAGCTCGGCCGGCAATCCATCGGCCCCGCCGCTTTGTTGTTCTTCAGGCGGGTAATTGCTATTCGAACTTCTTCATGGTCGGGCAATGGGACGTCTGCTCCATCGTCATCGATTGATGAATCGGGATCGCCGTCTCCTGGCGTTGTGCATTCTCTGCCATTCAGCAGGCTGGAGAAGTGTTCCCTCCATAATTTAACTATGCTCTGGGCTACAGTGACTAGATCACCTTTGGGGGTTCTACAAGAGTATGCTCCGGTCTTGAAACCTTCTGTAAGCCGCCGCATTTTTTCGTAGAATTTTCGAGCATTACCCCTGTCGGCCAGCTTATCAAGCTCTTCATACTCACGCATTTCGGCCTCTTTTTTTTTCTGTCTGCAGATGCGTCTCGCTTCCCTCTTCAATTCTCGGTAACTTTCCCATCCCGCACGTGTTGTGGTCGATCGTAACGTTGCGAGGTAGGCAGCCTGTTTTCTCTCCGCTGCGGCGCGGCACTCCTCGTCGTACCAGTCGTTCTTTTGCACTTTCCGAAAACCAAGGGTTTCGGATGCAGCTGTACGTAAGGAGTTTGAAATGCCGTCCCACAGTTCCCTTATACCGAGTTGTTGACGAGTGCTCTCAGAGAGCAGGAGTGCAAGCCGAGTAGAAAATCGTTCAGCTGTCTGTTGTGATTGCAGCTTCTCGACGTCGAACCTTCCTTGTGTTTGTTGGCGTGCGTTTTTTGCTGCACAGAGGCGAGTCCGAATCTTAGCTGCAACAAGATAGTGGTCCGAGTCGATGTTAGGACCTCGGAGCGCACGCACATCTAAAACACTGGAGACGTGTCTTCCATCTATCACAACATGATCGATCTGGTTGGTAGTTTTTCGATCCGGAGACAGCCAGGTAGCTTGATGAATTTTTTTGTGCTGGAATCTAGTACTAAAGATAACCATATTTCAGGCCCCGGCGAAGTCGATCAGCCTCAACCCATTTGGGGATGTTTCCTCGTGGAGACTGAATTTACCGACCATAGTGCCAAAGATACCTTCTTTGCCCACCCTGGCGTTAAAGTCGCCAAGCACGATTTGGACATCGTGGCGGGGGCATCTCTCATAAGTGCGTTCCAAGCACTCATAAAAGGTCACATCGTCCTTCTCATCCGTCGGAGCGTGGGCGCAGATCAGCGATATGTTGAAGAACCTCGGCGACGGAGTCTCTCTCCCACCACGAATCCCACACCAAACTTGCGCTCCTTTATATGTCCACTGTAGTAAATGTCACAAGGACCTACTCGTCTTTGTCCTTGTCCCGTCCATCGCATTTCTTGGACGGCGGTGATGTCAGCCTTTGTTTTTATGAGGACATCAACCAGCTGGGCAGCGGCACCTTCCCAATTAAGGGACCGGACATTCCAACTGCATGCCCTTAAATCGTAGTCCTTATTTCTTTTGCCGTGGTCGTCATCAAAAGGGGGGTTTCTCATCCGAAGCTGGTTGTTACTGTTCATTGGGGTAGGCTTTTTACGTGGCGGGTCCCAAACCCAGCGCACAACCCTATGCAGGGGATGTTTCGCCTTCTCACTTTAGCTCACCTTCGAACGGATGTTCTTAGGCTAACCAGAGGATACTTGGTCAAAGACCGGAAGTCGTGAGCTGCTTGAGTCATATGTAAAAGAATCGTTTCTGGCCACTCCCAAGTGAATGGCGATCAGAGAACTTTCCTCACTTGGGTGAACTTCTACACATGACCCCATCCTCCGATGAAGAAGTTTAGTTAACTTTAATATGTTAAGCTAATGATTTGAAGCAATTCGTTGTGGATTTCTAAATGTGTATATGCAAGAAAATTGGTTTTATACCTAAATGTAAAATTGTGGAATTTTTCCAAATACACTGTCTTTTTGGTTTTATGCCAACTTCTGTAAGATAAAGAAGTTTAGTTAACTTTAATATGTGAAGCTAATGATTTGAAGCAACTCGATATGGATTTCTAAATGTCTACATGCAAGAAAATCGGTTTTATGCATAAATGTAAAATTGTGGACTTTTTCCAAATTCACTGCCCTTATGGCTTTATGTCAACTTGAGTAAGATGGTGAGGGTTAATTAACTTTATATGTGAAGCTAATGATTTGAAGCAATACTTTGTGGATTTCTAAATGTGTATATGCAAGAAAATCGGTTTTGTACCTAAATGTAAAATTGTGGAATTTTTCCAAATACACTGTCGTTTGGCTTTATGCCAACTTCTGTAAGATGAAGAAGGTTAAGTAACTTAAATATGTTAAGCTAATGATTCGAAGCAACTTGATATGGATTTCTAAATGTGTACATGCAAGAAAATCGGTTTTATACCTAAGTGTAAAATTCTGAAATTTTCTAAATGCACTGCCGGTTTGGCTTTATGCCAACTTTAGTAAGATGAAGAAGTTTAATTAACTTTAATATGTGAAGCTAATGATTTGAAGCAATATGATATGGATTTCTAAATGTGTACATGCAAGAAAATCGGTTTTATACCTAAATGAAAAATTGCGGAAATTTTCCAAATGCACGGCCGTTTTGGCTTTATGCCAACTTCTGTAAGATGAAGAAGGTTAATTAACTTTAATATGTTAAGCTAATGTTTTGAAGCGATTCGTTATAGATTTCTAAATGTGTATATGCAAGAAAATCGATTTTATACCTAAATGTAAAATTCTGGAATGTTCCAAATACACTGTCGTTTTGGTTTTATGCCAACTTCTGTAAGATGAAGAAGTTTAGTTTACTTTAATATGTTAAGCTAATGATTTGAAGCAATTTGATATGGATTTCTAAATGTGTACATGCAAGAAAATCGGTTTTATACCTAAGTGTAAAATTCTGGCATGTTCCAAATGCACTGCCGTTTTGGCTTTATTCCAGTCTCTGTAAGATGACGAAGGCTTATTAATTTGAAAATGTGACGTTAATGATTTGAGTCAACTCGATATGGATTTCTAAATGTGTACATGCAAGAAAGTCTATTTTATACCTAAATGTAAAATTATGGAATTTTTCCAAATACACTGCCCTTATGGCTTTATGTCAACTTGAGTAAGATGGTGAGGGTTAATTAACTTTATATGTGAAGCTAATGATTTGAAGCAATTCGTTGTGGATTTCTAAATGTGTATATGCAAGAAAATCGGTTTTATACCTTAATGTAAAATTGTGGAATTTTTCCAAATACACTGCCCTTATGGCTTTATGTCAACTTGAGTAA
>NW_024394025.1:0-2740 GCF_016617805.1 Bactrocera tryoni
TTTTTAAGAGCTTGATAACTTTTTTTTTTAAAAAAACGCATAAAATTTGCAAAATCTCATCGGTTCTTTATTTGAAACGTTAGATTGGTTCATGACATTACTTTTTGAAGATAATTTCATTTAAATGTTGACCGCGGCTGCGTCTTAGGTGGTCCATTCGGAAAGTCCAATTTTGGGCAACTTTTTCGAGCATTTCGGCCGGAATGGCCCGAATTTCTTCGGAAATGTTGTCTTCCAAAGCTGGAATAGTTGCTGGCTTATTTCTGTAGACTTTAGACTTGACGTAGCCCCACAAAAAATAGTCTAAAGGCGTTAAATCACATGATCTTGGTGGCCAACTTACGGGTCCATTTCTTGAGATGAATTGTTCTCCGAAGTTTTCCCTCAAAATGGCCATAGAATCGCGAGCTGTGTGGCATGTAGCGCCATCTTGTTGAAACCACATGTCAACCAAGTTCAGTTCTTCCATTTTTGGCAACAAAAAGTTTGTTAGCATCGAACGATAGCGATCGCCATTCACCGTAACGTTGCGTCCAGCAGCATCTTTGAAAAAATACGGTCCAATGATTCCACCAGCGTACAAACCACACCAAACAGTGCATTTTTCGGGATGCATGGACAGTTGGCGATTAACGCCTTTAGACTATTTTTTGTGGGGCTACGTCAAGTCTAAAGTCTACAGAAATAAGCCAGCAACTATTCCAGCTTTGGAAGACAACATTTCCGAAGAAATTCGGGCTATTCCGGCCGAAATGCTCGAAAAAGTTGCCCAAATTGGACTTTCCGAATGGACCACCTAAGACGCAGCCGCGGTCAACATTTAAATGAAATTATCTTCAAAAAGTAAATATCATGAAACAATCTAACGTTTCAAATAAAGAACCGATGAGATTTTGCAAATTTTATGCGTTTTTTTTTTAAAAAAAGTTATCAAGCTCTTAAAAAATCACCCGATATATACACACTCAGCAATCGATATTGAGTTCTTCAAATCATTAACCTCACTTATTTAAGTTAATTAACCTTCGTCATCTTACTGAAGTTGACATAAAGCCATAACGGCAGCGCATTTGGAAGCATTCCACAATCTTATATTTAGGTATAAAGTCGATTTTCTTGTATATACATTTCGAGCAACCGATATTGAGTTCTTCAAATCATTTACCTCTTTTATTTAAGTTAATTAACCAACTTCAACTTACTGAAATGGATATAAAGCCACAACGGCAGCGCATTTGGAAAAATTTCGCAATCTTATATTTAGGTATAAGGTCGATTTTCTTGTATATACACCTTTAGCAATCGATATTGAGTTCTTCAAATCATTTACCTCACTTATTTAAGTTAATTAACCTTCGTCATCTTACTGAAGTTGGCATAAAGCCATAACGGCAGTGCATTTGGAAGAATTCCGCAATCTTATATTTGGGTATGATGTCGATTTTCTTGTCTATACACATTCAGCAACCGATATTGAGTTCTTCAAATCAATTACCTCACTTATTTTAGTTAATTAACCGTCTTCATATTACTGAGGTGGACATAAAGCCATAACGGCAGTGCATTTTGAAAAATTCCGCAATCTTATATTTAGGTATAAAGTCGATTTTCTTGTCTATACACATCTTGCGATCGACATTGTGTTGCTTCAAATCATTTACCTCACTTATTTAAGTTAATTAACCTTCTTCATCTTACTGAAGTTGTCATAAAGCCATAACGGCAGCGCATTTGGAAGCACTCCACAATCTTATATTTAGGTATAAAGTCGATTTTCTTGTCTATACACTTCTAGCGATCGACACTGAGTTGCTTCAAATCATTTACTTCACTTATTTAAGATAATTATCCTTCTTCATCTTACTGAAGTTAAAATAAAGCCATAACGGCAACGCATTTGGAAGCAATCAACAATCTTATATTTAGGTATAAAGTCGATTCTCTTGTATATACACATTAAGCAATTTATATTGAGTTGCTTCAGATTATTATCTTCACATATTTAAGTTAATTAACCTTCTTCATCTTACTGAAGTTGACTTAAACCGTAACGGCAGTGTATTTGGAAAAATTCCACAATCTTATATTTAGGTATAAAGTCGATTTTCTTGTATATACACATCTAGCGATCGACATTGAGTTGCTTCAAATCATTTACTTCACTTATTTAAGATAATTATCCCTCTTCATCTTACTGAAGTTGAAATAAAGCCATAACGGCAACGCATTTGGAAGCATTCAACAGTCTTATATTTAGGTATAAATTCGATTCTCTTGTATATACACATTACGTAATTGATATTGAGTTGCTTCAGATTATCATCTTCACATATTTAAGTTAATTAACCTTCTTCATCTTACTGAAGTTGACATAAACCGTAACGGCAGTGTATTTGAAAAAAATCCACAATCTTATATTTAGGTATAAAGTCGATTTTCTTGTCTATACACAATAGCAACCGATATTGAGTTGCTTCAAATCATTTACTTCACTTATTTAAGATAATTATCTCTCTTCATCTTACTGAAGTTGAAATAAAGCCATAACGGCAACGCATTTGGAAGCATTCAACAATCTTATATTTAGGTATAAAGTCGATTCTCTTGTATATACACATTAGGCAATTGATATTGAGTTGCTTCAGATTATTATCTTCACATATTTAAGTTAGTTAACCTTCTTCATCTTACTGAAGTTGACATAAACCGTAACGGCAGTGTATTTGGAAAAATTCCACAA
>NW_024394026.1:0-3077 GCF_016617805.1 Bactrocera tryoni
AGAAGAAAGTAGAAAAGAGAAGCTCAACTTCACATGCATCTTGTCAAATAAATTTCCACATTGTATTGTCTTCAAAAATCTATGAATTTTCATATATATTTGGAATAACCGGCCATTAGCACTTGAATGTGGGGCAGCTGCCTCTTGGTAGCATTTCCAATAATCGATGCGCATAATTAATAAATTTATGTAAATTCCTTGGCCCGCGAATCAAGGCTTAAATCGTAAGCCTGAGAAACAGTATAATGGTAATCATGGGATGAAGGAAGAAGCTGCCACAGTGCATAATTGAAAGTCCGAAGGAAAGGACAGAGTGGTATAATTCCAAGGAAAGACAATGCAGCGCTTGCCACTACCATCTTTCCAGTACATAATAAATAAAGGATGCAATTAATAGCACAGCTGCTTGTGACACTTTTTATAAAAACAGAAAGCCATAAAGCAATTTACAAGTCGTCAACGGTTGCTAAAGAACGTCGTAGTTTAACCACTGGCTGGCTAATTGAGTATAATGGAAAAATGTTACACTACTTTTTTTTGTGAATTTTCATTAATTATTGCGTACAGTGTAAATACCAGTAATATTTCAGCAAATTGAAGTATACCTTACTGAATATGTGTTATCATAAAATCTGAAATCTGTCGAAAGAATATATAATATGTTAACCATTGCAAGCGTTTTCATATTGCCGCTCTGCGTATGTTTTTTCTTGACTATATGTAATAAAAAGTAGACAATCAGTGATTTTATATTAAATTGTGGGGGAGTGCTTAATAAAGTTATAACTCTAACTAAAATTGAATGTTTTACTTATTTCTTTTTTCATACGTGTATAAATTGATATGAACATATTATATATATCAAATAATCGTCACTATTCCGAATACTCAACGATATAAATTTCACATTATTAATTTCCACTATAGCCAATGTTAAATAAGTAAATCCTTGCACGTACCTTTTAATTATAACCCTGAACTCTCGTCAGACAAATCCGTTTAATTAAAATCATAGTCTCACTTGGACAGTTGTAAAACCGAGTAACAAAAGAAATATAGCGCAGAAGCGCATCTCCATTTCAAAAACAACATAGACAAAAAGGCACCAAGGCACTAACGCTTAGAATTGCAAATACCTTTGATGCTATGAATAGTCTGCTGGCTATTGAAGTTTTTTGCGCGATTGCGGTCTGCTTGTATAATCGGTGTTAGTGTGATTTTTGCTTCTGTTTGTTAGTGCTAGCACTGTGGTGGTGGTTGCTGGAATTTTAGTCGAGTAAAATGTAAGCCCCCACTTGATTTTATGTGCAACATATCATAATTTGTGGAATGTTAATGCTCTATCCTGCATTGGCTACGTACTCACATATAGTATATACTTGTGTGTATGGCTTAAAGGGTTCTCCAGTCAGAGCCTGTATTGTGCATGGTTGTTTGCAAATTTCACTTCCAATTGAAGTTCAGTGACAATATTAAACGGTAGTCGCTGGTCGACACCCGTAGTGCCACTATGTTTACAAAAATCGCTTATACAAGTACTGCCTGAAAAAACCTGACCAGAATTACTGAAATGATAAATCGCCTTATTCTAAGTCATATATTCTCAATATCAACACGGCCAAAATGGAATACCCTCTTAAACTTACCACAGCGGAAAGTTTTCCAGACAGTTAACAAAAAGAAAGCGATAATTTTTATGCAAATATTTGTTGTACTTCACAACAATTTCACACATATAATTGCAATGTTTTTTTTATTACAGTTTCTAGATAGTAAATCATTGCAGCCGCTGCGGGCAAATGTTTTCAGGTAAATTGAGAAACGCAGTTGCCACTAGTATTTCCATACTTTATTTAAAATAGGTAAGCATGTGTGCTGTAATGTGCGCTTCTTATTGAAGAGTACTTAGTTTTATGCAGACGCAGCGGCTGAAAAGTAATTAAACCTTTAAAAAATAAGCTTACTTTAAATTTTTTGCAGGTAGCGCTTCGCTGTAGTGCTACAAAATAATGATGCAAGCGCAAAAGAAGTTTTCCACAAATACTCAAATGCAGTTACTTGCTTGTTAGATACTCAACACTTTGAGTAACAAACAAATAGAAAACCATAAGCTAAAAAAAGATTACCGAGGTTGTTGTAGTGTGGCAAAAATATTCTAGTTCTCATCATAAATTGTTTGAAGTTTCTTTTAAACTCCGCTGAAATGCGAATAAGTTGAAAGCAAATGTGTTGCTGATTGATGAAGAGGAAGTTCAAATTTTTTAAGTAAAAAAATTTATAATTTTAAAATTAAAAAGTTTTGAACCAAATTCATTTGAACTATTTCAATTTAAAGTTTGTATTATAAAATTAAAAGTTAGGCTCTCATTTCGCTGTGGATTTTTGTCGCTAAGAAGGCAAAAAAGTATAGTAGTAGGGAAGAGAGTCAGAGTAAACACGCTCTAATTTTTATTACTCTGTGACCGACCGTTATTACTGGGTAAATTTGTAGTAGCAGCAAAATGCCAAAGCTTACTGATTCAGTTAAGAATTTACATCAACACAGTTTATATTGAATAATATTTTCACTATAAAAAAAAATATTAACTTCGCTTGCACCAAAACTATTATACCATTGAAAAATACAAATGATTCCTAACAATGATGCCTAAAGAACAAATTCCGTTTTCTTTAAAAAAAACAAACTCGAAAGCATCTTCTTTTGGAAAGTTATAGAATAATCGCGGATTAGTAGAGCCCAACCTGTCTCCGGAAATGGTCCATAACTCAACCATTCCCATGCATTTTCACTTTTATCTACAATTATTTCACTAACGTGCATATACATACGTACCTTCAAGCTTATTTATGCTGCGGAAATGTTTTAATAACTTTCGTTAATACCTTTGGTGACAGGCGAGAAACTTTTAGACTAAGAACTTTCACGACAAAGTTCACGCGCATGTGGTGGTAAAACTTGATGATATAAGTAAAAAATATTCAAAATGCGTATGTGCAAGGCCCTTGTTAATTATGTGCAGGTGGATGTGTTTTTGCCCGCGATTACCATTTACTGCCACCGTGGTGGTAGTCGGAAT
>NW_024394027.1:0-4246 GCF_016617805.1 Bactrocera tryoni
CAATTTTACATCTTAATTTAAGATTGTAAAATTGTTCCAAATACACTGTCGCTATTACAATAGGGCAACTCTATGACAACTCCAATAACTTCAAAAAGGGTAATTAGCATAAATATGTAAAGTTCATATTTTAATGCAACTTGATATCGATTGCTTAATGTGTATGTATGTATTTATTTTTAAAATTCAATTCTACACCTTAATTTAGGATAGTTAAATTGTTCCAAATACATTTTCGCTATTGCTATAGGACAACTCTATGACAACTCCAATAACATCAAAACGGCAAATTTGCATAAATATGTAAAGTTCATATTTTTACGCATCTTAATATCGATTGTGTAATACAAATGTTCCAAAAAATCGATTCAACACCTTAGTATAAGATTGTAAGTTGCTCCAAATACACTGTCGCTTTTGCTATAGAACAACCCTATGACAACTCCAATAACATCAAAACGGTTAATTTGCATAAATATGTAAAGTTCATATTTTTACGCAACTTGATATCGATTGCCTAATGTGTATGTATCAAAAAATCGATTCTACGCCTTAATTTAAGATTGCAAAGTGTTTCCAAATACACTGTCGCTATTTCTATAGGGCAACTCTATGACAACTCCAATAACATCAAAACGATTAATTAGCAAAAATATGTGAAGCTCATATTTTTACGCTACCTGATTTCGATTGCATATTGTGTATGTATCAAAAAATCGATTCTACACCTTAATAAAACATTGTGAAATTTATTCAAACACACTGCCGCTATTGCTGCAGGGCAACTCTATGACAACTCCAATAACATCAAAACGGCGAGTTAGCATAAATAAGTAAAGTTCATATTTTTACGCAACTTGATATCGAATGCTTAATGTGTATGTATCGAAAAATCGATTCTACACCTTGACTTAAGATTGTGAAATTGATCCAAAGACACTGTCGTTATGGCTATACGACAACTCTATGAAAGCTCCAATAACATCAAAACGGCTAATTAACAGAAATATGTAAGGTTCATATTTTTACGCATCTTGATATCGATTGCTTGATGTGTATGTATGTACTAAAAATCAATTATACACCTTAATTTAGGATTGTTAAATTGTTCCAAATACATTGTCGCTATTGCTATAGGACAACTCTATGACAACTCCAATAACATCAAAACGGCTAGTTAGCATAAATATGTAAAGTTCATAATTTTACGCATCCTGATATCGATTGCATAAAATGTATGTACCAAAAAATCAGTTTTACATCTTAATTTAAGATTGTAAAATTGTTCCAAATACACTGTCGCTATTGCTATAGGGCAACTCTATGAACCCTCCAATAACTTCAAGAAGGGTAATTAGCATAAATATGTAAAGTTCATATTTTTACGCAACTCGATATCGGTTGCTTAATGTGTATGTATCCAAAAATCGATTCTACACCTTAATTTAAGATTGCAAAGTGCTATAGAACAACTCTATGACAACTCCAATAACATCAAAATGGTTAATCTGCATAAATATGTAAAGTTCATATTTTTACGCATCTTGGTATCGATGTCATAATATGCATGTACCAGAAAATCAATTTTACATCATAATTTAAGATTGTAAAATTGTTCCAAATACACTGTCGTTATTGCTATTGGGCAACTCTATGACAACTCCAATAACATCAAAACGGCTAATTTGCATAAATATGTAAAGTTCATATTTTTACGCATCTTGATATCGAATGCATAATATGTATGTACCAAAAAATCAATTTTACATCTTAATTTAAGATTGTAAAATTGTTCCAAATACACTGTCGCTATTGCAATAGGACAACTCTATGACAACTCCAATAACATCAAAACGGCTAGTTAGCATAAATATGTAAAGTTCATATTTTTACGCAACTCGATATCGATTGCTTAATGTGTATGTATCAAAAAATCGTTTCTACACCTTAATTAAAGATTGCAAAGTGCTATAGAACAACTCTATGACAACTCCAATAACATCAAAACGGTTAATTTGCATAAATATGTAAAGTTCATATTTTTACGCAACTTGATATCGATTGCCTAATGTGTATGTATCAAAAAATCGATTCTACGCCTTAATTTAAGATTGCAAAGTGTTTCCAAATACACTGTCGCTATTTCTATAGGGCAACTCTATGACAACTCCAATAACATCAAAACGATTAATTAGCAAAAATATGTGAAGCTCATATTTTTACGCTACCTGATTTCGATTGCATATTGTGTATGTATCAAAAAATCGATTCTACACCTTAATAAAACATTGTGAAATTTATTCAAACACACTGCCGCTATTGCTGCAGGGCAACTCTATGACAACTCCAATAACATCAAAACGGCGAGTTAGCATAAATAAGTAAAGTTCATATTTTTACGCAACTTGATATCGAATGCTTAATGTGTATGTATCGAAAAATCGATTCTACACCTTGACTTAAGATTGTGAAATTGATCCAAAGACACTGTCGTTATGGCTATACGACAACTCTATGAAAGCTCCAATAACATCAAAACGGCTAATTAACAGAAATATGTAAAGTTCATATTTTTACGCATCTTGATATCGATTGCTTAATATGTATGTATGTACTAAAAAATCAATTCAACATCTTAATTTAGGATTGTTAAATTGTTCCAAATACATTGTCGCTATTGCTATGGGACAACTCTATGACAACTCCAATAACATCAAAACGGCTAGTTAGCATAAATATGTAAAGTTCATAATTTTACGCATCCTGATATCGATTGCATAAAATGTATGTACCAAAAAATCAGTTTTACATCTTAATTTAAGATTGTAAAATTGTTCCAAATACACTGTCGCTATTGCTATAGGGCAACTCTATGAACCCTCCAATAACTTCAAGAAGGGTAATTAGCATAAATATGTAAAGTTCATATTTTTACGCAACTCGATATCGGTTGCTTAATGTGTATGTATCCAAAAATCGATTCTACACCTTAATTTAAGATTGCAAAGTGCTATAGAACAACTCTATGACAACTCCAATAACATCAAAATGGTTAATCTGCATAAATATGTAAAGTTCATATTTTTACGCATCTTGGTATCGATGTCATAATATGTATGTACCAGAAAATCAATTTTACATCTTAATTTAAGATTGTAAAATTGTTCCAAATACACTGTCGCTATAGCTATAGAACAACTCTATGACATCTCCAATAAAATCAAAACGGCTAATTTGCATAAATATGTAAAGTTCATATTTTTACGCATCTTGATATCGAATGCATAATATGTATGTACCAAAAAATCAGTTTTACATCTTAATTTAAGATTGTAAAATTGTTCCAAATACACTGTCGCTATTGCAATAGGGCAACTCTATGACAACTCCAATAACTTCAAAAAGGGTTATTAGCATAAATATGTAAAGTTCATATTTTTACGCAACTTGATATCGATTGCTTAATGTGTATGTACTAAAAAAATCGATTCTACACCTTAATATAAGATTGTAAAATTGTTCCAAATACACTGTCGCTATTGCTATAGGGCAACTCTATGACAACTCCAATAACATCAAAACGATTAATTAGCAAAAATATGTGAAGTTCATATTTTTACGCTACCTGATATCGATTGTATATTGTGTATGTATCAAAAAATCGATTCTACAACTTAATATAAGATTGTGAAATTGATTCACTCACACTGTCGCTATGGCTATACGACAACTCTATGACAACTCCAATAACATCAAAACAGCGAGTTAGCACAAATATGTGAAGTTCTTATTTTTACGCAACTTGATATCGATTGCTTAATGTGTATGTATCAAAAAATCGATTCTACACCTTAACTTAAGATTGCAAAGTTGTTCCAAATACACTGTCGCTGTTGCTGTAGAACAACTCTATGACAACTCCAATAACATCAAAACGGCTAATTTGCATAAATACGCAAAGTTCATATTTTTACGCATCTTGGTATCGATTGTATTATATGTATGTACCAGAAAATCAATTTTACATCTTAATTTAAGATTGTAATATTGTTCAAAATACACTGTCGCTATGGCTATACGACAACTCTATGACAACTCCAATAACATCAAAACGGCGAGTTAGCATAAATATGTAAAGTTCATATTTTTACGCAACTTGATACCGATTGCTTAATGTGTATGTATAAAAAAATCGATTCTACACCTTAATTTAAGATTGCAAAGTGTTTCCAAATACACTGTCGCT
>NW_024394028.1:0-9342 GCF_016617805.1 Bactrocera tryoni
CAATTGCTTACTGTATATGTACTAAACTATCGATTTTACATGTTAATATAAGAAATTAAAATTGCTCCAAATATACTGTCGTTATGGCTATACGACAACTCTATGACAACTCCAATAACATCAGAAAGGTTAGTTAGCATAAATATTTGAAGTTCATATTTTTACGCAACTTGATATCAAGTGCTTAATGTGTATGTACTTAAAAATCAATTCTAAATCTTAATATAAGATATTAAAGTTATTCCAAATACATTGTCGTTAGGCTATACGACAACTCTATGACAACTCTAATAAAATTAAAACGATTAGTTCACAGAAATATGTAAAGTTCATATTTTTACGCTACTTGATATCGATTTCTTAATGTATATGTACTAAAAAATCGATTTTATACCTTAATAAGATATTGAAATTGCTCCAAATACACTGTCGTTATGGCCATACGACAACTCTATGACAACTCCAATAACATCAAACCGGCTAATTAGCATACATATGTAAAGTTCATATTTTTACGCAACTTGACACCAATTGCTTACTGTATATGTACTAAACTATCGATTTTACATGTTAATATAAGAAATTAAAATTGCTTCAAATACACTGTCGTTATGGCTATACGACAACTCTGTGACAACTCCAATAACATCAGAAAGGTTAGTTAGCATAAATATTTGAAGTTCATATTTTTTACGCAACTTGATATCAAGTGCTTAATGTGTATGTACTTAAAAATCAATTCTAAATCTTAATATAAGATATTAAAGTTATTCCAAATACATTGTCGTTAGGCTATACGACAACTCTATGACAACTCTAATAAAATTAAAACGATTAGTTCACAGAAATATGTAAAGTTCATATTTTTACGCTACTTGATATCGATTTCTTAATGTATATGTACTAAAAAATCGATTTTATACCTTAATAAGATATTGAAATTGCTCCAAATACACTGTCGTTATGGCCATACGACAACTCTATGACAACTCCAATAACATCAAACCGGCTAATTAGCATACTATGTAAAGTTCATATTTTTACGCAACTAGACACCAATTGCTTACTGTATATGTACTAAACTATCGATTTTACATGTTAATATAAGAAATTAAAATTGCTTCAAATACACTGTCGTTATGGCTATACGACAACTCTGTGACAACTCCAATAACATCAAAACGGGTAATTAGCATAAATATGTAAAGTTCATATTTTTACGCAACTTGATATCGATTGCTTAATGTGTGTGTACTAAAAAATCGATTCTACTCATTAATATAAGATTGTAAAATTGCTCCAAATACACTCTCGTTATGGCTATACGATATCGATTGATTGTGTATATGTACCAAACAATCGATTCTACACCTTAATATAAGGTTGTGAAATTGCTTCAAATACACCGTCGTTATGGCTATATGACAACTCTATAACAACTCCCTGACAACTCCAATAACTTCAAAACGGCTAATTAGCATTAATATGTAAAGTTCATATTTATACACAACTTGTTATCGAATGCTTAATGTATATGTACAAAAAAATTAATTCTACACTTTAATATTAGATTGTGAAATTGCTCCAAATACACTGTCGTTATGGCCACACGACAACTCTATGACAACTCCAATAACATGAAGACGGCTAATTAGCATAAATATGTAAAGTCCATATTTTTACGCAAATATATATGGGTTGCTTAATGTATGTGTAATAAAAAATCGATTCTACACCTTAATATAAGATTGCGAAATTACTCCAACTACATTGTCGTTATAGCTACACGAACACTCTATGACGACTCCAATAACATCAAAACGGGTCATTAGCATTAATATGTAAAGTTCATATTTTTACGCAACTTGGTATCGATTGTTTAACGTATATGTACTAAAAAATCGATTCTACACCTTAATATAAGATACTAAAGTTGTTCCAAATACATTGTCGTTAGGCTATACGACAACTCTATGACAACTCTTATAAAATTAAAACGGCTAATTAACAGAAATATGTAAAGTTCATATTTTTACGTAACTTGATACCGATTGCTTAATGTGTATGGACCAAAAAATCGATTCTACACCTTAATATAATTGTTGTGAAATTGCTCCAAGTACACGATCGTTATGGCTATAAGACAACTCTATGACAATTCTTATAAATTTAAAACGGCTAATTAACAGAAATATTTAAAGTAAATATTTTTACGCAACTTGATATCGGCTGCTTAATGTGTATCTACTAAAAAATCGATTCTACACCTTAATATAAGATTGTGAAATTGCTCCAAGTACATTGTCGTTTTAGCTACACGAACACTCTATGACAACTCCAATAACATCAAAACGGGTAATTAGCATTAATGTGTAAAGTTCATATTATTACGCAACTTGGTATCGATTGTTTAACGTTAATGTACTAAAAAATCGATTCTACACCTTAATATAAGATACTAAAGTTGTTCCAAATACATTGTCGTTATGCTATACGACAACTCTATTACAACTCTAATAACACCGAAACGGCTAATTAGCATAAATATGTAAAGTTCTTATTTTTACGCTACTTGATATCGATTACTTAATGTATATGTACTACAAAATCAATTCTACACTTTAATATAAGATAGTGCAATTGCTCCAAATACACTGTCATTTTGGCTATACGACAACTCTGTGACAACTCCAATAACATCAAGATGGCTAATTAGCATAAATATGTAAAGTCCATATTTTTACGCAAATATATATGGGTTGCTTAATGTGTGTCTACCAAAAAATCGATTCTACACCTTAATATAAGATTGTGAAATTGCTCCAAGTACATTGTCGTTATGGCTACACGAACAATCTATGACAACTCCAATAACATCAAAACGGGTATTTAGCATTAATATGTAAAGTTCGTATTTTTACGCAACTTTGTATCTATTGCTTAACGTATATGTACTAAAAAATTGATTCCACATCTTAATATAAGATATTAAAGTTGTTCCAAATACATTGTCGTTAAGCTATACGACAACTCTATGACAACTCTAATAAAATTAAAACGGATCAGCTCGCAGAAATATGTAAAGTTCAAATTTTTACGCTACTTGATATCGATTGCTTAATGTATATGTACTAAAAAATCAATTCTACACTTTAATATAAGATTGTGAAATTGCTCCAAATACACTGTCGTTATGGTGATGTGACAACGATATGACAACTCTAATAACTTCAAAAAGGCTAATTAGCATAAATATGTATAGTTCATATTTTTGCATAACTTGATATAGATTGCTTAATGTATATGTACCAAAAAATCGATTCTACACCGTAATATAAAATTGTGAAGTTGTTCCAAATACGATGTCATTACGGGATCACAGCAACTCTAGGACAACTCCATGACAACTCCAATAACATCAAAACGGCTAATTAACAAAAATATGTAAAGTCCATATTTTTACGCAACTTAAAACCTATTGCTTAATTTGTGTGTACTAAAAAATCGATTCTACACATTAATATAAGATTGTTATATTGTTCAAAATACACTGTCATTATGGTGATGCGACAACTCTATGACAACTCCAATAACATCAAAACGGCTAATTAACAGAAATATGTTAAGTTCATATTTTTACGCAATTTGATATCGATTGCTTATATAAATATGTAAAGTTCATGTATTTACGCAACTTTATATCGATTGCTTAAAGTGTACGTACTGAAGAATCAATTCAACACCTTAATATAGGATTGTCAAATTGCTCGAAATACAATGTCAATATGGCTATACGACAACTCCAAGACAACTCCAATAACATCAAAACGGCTAATTAGCATATATATGTAAAGTTCATATTTTTACGCAACTTGATATCGATTGCTTAATGTGTATGTACCAAAAAAATCGATTCTACACCTTAACATAAGATATTAAAATTATATCAAAAACATTGTCGTTATGGCTATACGGCAACTCTATGACAACTCCAATAAAATCAACACGGTTAATTAACAGAAATATGAAAAGTTCAAATTTTTACGCAACTTGATATCGATTGCTTAATGTATACGTACTAAAAAATTGATTCTACAGTTTAATATAAGATTGTGAAATTGCTCCAAATACAGTGTCGTTATAGCTCTACGATTACTCTATGACAACTCCAATATCTTCGAAAAGGCTAATTAGCATATATATGTAAAGTCCATATTTTTACTCCACTTGATGTGGATTGCTTAATGTGTATGTACTGAAAAATCAATTCTACACCTTAACATAAGATTGTGAAATTGCTCCAAATATAATGTCGTTATGGCTATACGACAACTCCACGACAACTCCAATAACTTCAAAACGGCTAATAAGCATAAATATGTAAAGTTCAAGTTTTTACACAACTTGATATCGATTGCTTAATGTGTATGTACCAAAAAATCAATTTTACACCTTAATATAAGATCGCGAAATCGCTTCAAATACACTGTCGTTGCGGTTATATGACAACTCCAATAACATCAAAACGGCTAATTAGCATAAATTTGTGAAGTTCATATTTCTACGCAACTTGATATCGATTGCTTAATATATATGTACTAAAAAATCGATTTTACACCTTAATATAAAATATTTAAATTGCTTCAAATACACTGTCATTATGGCTAATTAGCATAAATATGTAAAGTCCATATTTTTACGCAACTTGATATCGATGGCTTAATGTATACGTACTAAAAAATCGATTTTACACCTTAATATAAAATTGTTGAATTGCTCCAAGTACATTGCCGTTATGGCTATACGACAACTCTATGACTACTCCAATAACATCAAAACGGCTAATTAGCATCGATTGCTTAAGGTGTATCTACTAAAAAAATCGATTCTACACTTTATTATAAGATTGTGGAGTTGCTCCAAATACACTGTCGTTATAGCTCTACGATAACTCTATGACAACTCCAATAACTTCAAAAAGGCTAATTAGCATATATATGTTAAGTCCATATTTTTGCGCCACTTGATGTGGATTGCTTAATGTGTATGTACTGAAAAATCAATTCTACACCTTAATATAAAATTGTGAAATTGCTCCAAATACAAAGTCGTTATGGAAACACGACAACTTATTGACAATTGCAATAACATGAAAACGGCTAATTAGCATAAATATGTAAAGTTCATATTTCTACGCAACTTGATATCGATGGCTTAATGTATACGTACTAAAAAACCGATTTTACACCTTAATATAAAATTTTTGAATTGCTCCAAGTACAATGCCCTTATGGCTATACGACAACTCTATGACAACTCCAATAACATCAAAACGGCTAAATAGCATCGATTGCTTAATGTGTATCTACTAAAAAATCGATTCTACACTTTAATATAAGATTGTGGAGTTGCTCCAAATATACTGTCATTATAGCTCTACGATAACTCTATGACAACTCCATGACAACTCCAAAAACATTAAAACAGCTAATTAACAGAAATATGTAAAGTTCATATTTTTACGCAACTTGATATTGATTGCTTAATGCGTATGTACCAAAAAATCACTTCTAAGCCTCAATATAAGATTGTGAAATTGCTCCAAATACACCATCGTTATGGCTATACGACAACTGTGTGACAACTCCAAAAACTTCAAAACGGCTAATTAGCATAAATATATAAAGTTCGTATTTTTACACAACTTGTTATCGATTGCTTAATCTGTATGTACCAAAAAATCAATCCTATACCTTAATATAAGGTTGTGAATTTGCTTTAAATACTCTGTCGTTATGGCTATACGACAACTCTGTGGCTACTCCATGACAGCTCCAAAAACATTAAAACAGCTAATTAACAGAAATATGTAAAGTTCATATTTTTACGCAACTTGATATTGATTGCTTAATGCGTATGTACCAAAAAATCACTTCTAAACCTCAATATAAGATTGCGAAATTGCTCCAAATACACTATCGTTATGGCTATACGGCAACTCTGTGACAACTCCAGTAACATCAAAACTGCTAGTTAAGAGAAATATATAAAGTTCATATTTTTACACAACTTGTTATCGATTGCTTAATCTGTATGTACCAAAAAATCAATCCTATACCTTAATATAAGGTTGTGAAATTGCTTCAAATACTCTGTCGTTATGGCTATACGATAACTCTGTGGCAACTCCATGACAACTCCAATAACTTCAAAACGGCTAATTAGCATAAATATGTAAAGTTCACATTTTTATGTATGTACATAAAAATCAATTCTACACCTTAATATAAAATTGTGAAATTGCTTCAAATACACTGTCGTTTTGGCTATACCACAACTCTATGACAACTCCATGACAGCTCCAAAAACATTAAAACAGCTAATTAACAGAAATATATAAAGTTCATATTTTTACGCAAGTTGGTATCGATTGCTTAATATATATATACTAAAAAAATCGGTTCTACACCTTAATATAAGATTGTGAATTTGCTCCAAATACATTGTCGTTTTGGCTGTCCGACAACTCTATGACAACTCCATGACAGCTCCAAAAACATTAAAACAGCTAATTAACAGAAATATATAAAGTTCACATTTTTACGCAAGTTGGTATCGATTGCTTAATGTGTATGTACCAAAAAATCACTCCTACACCTTAATTTAAGATTGCGAAATCGCTCCAAATACACTGTCGTTATGGCTATGCGACAAATCTATGAAAACTCCAATAACATCAAAATGGCTAATTAGCATAAATTGTAAAGTTCATATTTTTACGCAACTTGACATCAATTGCTTAATGTGTATGTATCAAAAAATCGATTCTACACCTTAATATAAGATTGTGGAAATGCTCCAAATACACTGTCGTTATAGCTATACGATATCGATTGCTAATGTATATGTACCAAAAAAATTGATTCTACACCTTAATATACAATTGCGAAATTGCTCCAAAAACACTGTCGTTATGGCTATGCGACAACTCTATGAAAACTCCAATAACATGAAAACGGCTAATTAGCATAAATATGTAAAGTTCATATATTTACGCAACTTGATATCGATGGCTTAATGTATACGTATTAAAAAAACGATTTTACACCTTAATAAAAATTGTGGAATTGCTCCAAGTACATTGTCTTTATGGCTATACGGCAACTCCATGACAACTCCATTAACATCAAAACGGGTAATTAACATCGATTTCTTAATGTGTATCTACTAAAAAATCGATTCTAGACTTTAATATAAGATTGTGAAATTGCTCCAATTACACTGTCGTTATGGCTGTACGATAACTCTACTAATATTCCAATAACTTCAAAACGGCTAATTAGCATAAATATGTAAAGTCCATATTTTTACGCAACTTGGTATCGATTGCTTAATGTGTATCTACTAAAAAATTATCTACACACCTTAATATAAGATTGTGGAATTGCTCCAAGTGCATTGTCGTTACGGCTATATGACAACTCTATGACAACTCCATGACAACTCCAATAACTTCAAAACGTCTAATTAACAGAACTGTGTAAAGTTCCTATTTTTACGCAACTTGATAACGATTGCTTAATGCGTATGTACCAAAAACTCAATCCTACACCTTAATATAAGATTGTGAAATTGCTTCAAATACACTGTCGTTATGGCGATGCGACAACTCAAAACGGCTAATTAGCATAAATATGGAAAGTTCATATTTTTACAAAACTTGTTATCGATTGCTTAATGTGTATGTACCAAAAAATTATCTACACACCTTATTATAAGATTGCGAAATTGCTTAAAATACACTGTCGTTGTGGCTATACGACAACTCCACGACATCTCCAATAACATCAAAACGGCTTATTAGCATAAATATGATAAGTTCATAATTTTACGCAAATTGATATCGATTACTTAATTTATATGTACCAAAATGTCAATTCTACACCTTAATATAAGAAGGAGAAATTGCTCCAAGTACACTATCGATATGGCTATGCGACAACTCTATGACAAGTTAAATAACTTCAAAACGGCTAATTAGTTTAAATATGTAAAGTTCATATTTTTACGCAACTTGATATCGATATCTAATATAAATAAGTAAAGTTCATATTTTTACACAACTTTTTATCGATTGCTTAATGTGTATGTATCAAAAAATCGATTCTACAACTTAACATAAGATTGTGAAATTGCTCCAAATACACTGACGTTATGGCTATACGATATCGATTGCTTATGTATATGTACCAAAAAATCGATTCTACACCTTAATATAAGATTGTGAAATTGCTTCAAATACACTGTCGTTATGGCTATATCACAACTCCATGACAACTGCAATAACTTCAAAATGGTTAATTGGCATAAATATGTAAAGTTCATATTTTTACACAACTTGACATCAATTGCTTAATGTGTATGTACCAAAAAAATAATTACACACTTTAATATAAGATTGTGAGATTGCTCCAAATACACTGACGTTATGGCTATACGATAGCGATTGCTTATGTATATGTACCAAAAAATCAATTCTAGCCCTTAATGTAAGCTTGCGAAATTGCTTCAAATGCACTGTCGTTATGGCTATATGACAACTCCATGAATACTCCAATAACTTCAAAATGGCTAATTAGCATAAATATGTAAAGTTCATATTTTTACACAACTTGACATCAATTGCTTAATGTGTATGTACCAAAAAATCAATATTACACCTTAATGTAAGGTTAAGAAATTGCTTCAAATAATCTGTAGTTATGGCCATTCGACAACTCTATGACAACTCCAATAACATCAAATAGGTTAATTAGCAGAAATATGAAAGTTCATATTTTTACGCAACTTGACATCGATTGCTTAATGTGTATGTACCAAAAAATTAATTATACACTTTAATATAAGATTGTGAGATTGCTCCAAATACAATGTCGTTATGGTTATACGACAACTCTATGACAACTCCATGACAACTCCAAACGGCTATTTAACCGAAATATGTAAAGTCCATATTTTTACGCAACTTGATATCGATTGCTTAATGTGTATGTACAAAAATTAATTCTAAACCTTAATATAGGATTGTGAAATTTCTCCAAATACAATGTCGTTATGGCTATACGATATCGATTGCTTATGTATATGTACCAAAAAATCGATTCTACACCTTAATATAAGATTGTAGAATTGCTTCAAATACAATGTCGTTATGGCTATATGACAACTCTATGACAACTAAATGACAACTCCAATAACTTCAAAACTGCTAACTAGCATAAATATGTAAAGTTCATATTTGTACACAACTTGTTATCGATTGCTTAATGTATATGTACTAAA
>NW_024394029.1:0-7283 GCF_016617805.1 Bactrocera tryoni
AAAATATGTAAAGTTCATATTTTTACGCTACCTGATATCGATTGCATATTGTGTATGTACCAAAAAATCGATTCTACACCTTAATATAAGCTTGTGAAGTTGTTCCATATACACTAACGCTATTGCTATAGGACAACTCTATGACAGCCCCAATAACATTAAAACGGCTGCTAGTTAGCATAAATATGTAAAGCTCATATTTTTACGCTACCTGGTATCGATTGCATATTGTGTATGTACCAAAAAATCAATTCTACACCTTAATTTAGGATTGTTAAAATGTTCCAAATACACTGTCGCTATTGCTATAGGACAACTCTATGACAACTCCAATAACATCAAAACGGGTAATTAGCAAAAGTATGTAAAGTTCATATTTTTACGCAACTTGATATCGATTGCTTAATGTGTATGTATCAAAAAATCGATTCTACACCGTAACTTAAGATTGTAAAATTGCTCCAAAGACACTGTCGTTATGGCTATACGACAACTCTATGACAACTCCCGTAACTTCAAAAAGGCTAATTAGCATAAATATGTAAAGTTCAAATTTTTACGCAACTTTATATCGATTGCATAATGTGTATGTACCAAAAAATCAATTCTACACCTTAATTTAGGATTGTTAAACTGTTCCAAATACACTGTCGCTATTGCTATAGGACAACTCTATGACAACTCCAATAACATAAAAACGGGTAATTAGCATAAATATGTAAAGTTCATATTTTTACGCATCTTGATATCGATTGCTTAATGTGTATGTACCAAAAAATCGATTCTACACCTTAATATAAGATTATGGCATTGCTCCAAATACACTGTCGCTATGGCTATACGACAACCCTATGACAACTCCAAGAACAGCAAAAATATGAAATATGTAAAGTTCATAATTTTACGCAACTTGATATCGATTGCTTAATGTGTGTGTATCAAAATTTCGATTCTACACCTAAATATAAGCTTGTGAAGTTGTTCCATATACACTGTCGCTATTGCTGTAGGACAACTCTATGACAACTCCAATAACATCAAAACGGCTAGTTAGCATAAATATGTAAAGTTCATATTTTTACGCAACCTGATATCGATTGCTTAATGTGTATGTACTAAAAAATCAGTTCTACACCTTAATTTAGGATTGTTAAATTGTTCCAATTACACTGTTATTATGGCTATACGACAACTCTATGACAACTCCAATAACATCAAAACGGCTAATTAACAGAAATATGTAAAGTTCATATTTTTACGCATCTTGATATCGATTGCTTAATGTGTATGTACCAAAAAATCGATATTTCACCTTAATATAAGATTGTGAAATTGATCCAAATACACTGCCGCTATGGCTATACGACAACTCTATGACAACTCCAATAACATCAAAACGGCTAAGTAGCATAAATATGTAAAGTTCATATTTTTACGCAACTTGATATCGATTGCTTATTGTGCATGTACTAAAAAATCGGTTCCACACTTTAGCATAAGATTGTGAAATTGCTCCAAATACACTGTCGTTATGGCTATACGACAACTCTATGAAAGCTCCAATAACATCAAAACGGCTAAATAGCATAAATATGTAAAGTTCATATTTTTACGCAAATTCATAACGATTGCTTAATGTGTATGTACTAAAAAATCGGTTCTACACTTTAATATGAGATTGCGAAATTGATCCAAATACACTGTCGCTATGGCTATACGACAACTCTATGAAAGCTCCAATAACATCAAAACGGCTAGTTAGCATAAATATGCAAAGTTCATATTTTTACGCAACTTGATATCGATTGCTTATTGTGTATGTACTAAAAATCGGTTCTACACCTTAATATGAGATTGTGAAATTGCTCCAAAGACACTGTCGCTATGGCTATACGACAACTCTATGACAACTCCAATAACATCAAAACGGCTAATTAACAGAAATATGTAAAGTTCATATTTTTACGCATCTTGATATCGATTGCTTAATTTGTATGTACTAAAAAATCGATTCTACACCTTAATATAAGATTATGAAATTGCTCCAAATACACTGTCGCTATGGCTATACGACAACTCAATGACAACTCCAATAGCATCAAAACGGCTAGTTAGCATAAATATGTAAAGTTCATATTTTTACGCAACTTGATATCGATTGCATAATGTGTATGTACCAAAAAATCAAATATACACCCTAATTCAGGATTGTTAAATTGTTCTAAATACACTGTCGTTATTGCTATACGACAACTCCATGACTACTCCAATAACATCAAAACGGCTAATTAACAGAAATATGTAAAGTTCATATTTTTACGCAACTTGATAAAGATTGCTTAATGTGCATGTACCAAAAAATCGATTCTACACCTTAACTTAATATTGTGAAATTGCTCCAAAGACACTGTCGTTATGGCTATACGACAACTCTATGAAAGCTCCAATAACATCAAAACGGCTAATTAACAGAAATATGTAAAGTTCATATTTTTACGCATCTTGATATTGATTGCTTAATGCGTATGTACTAAAAAATCGATTCTACACCTTAATATAAGATTGTGAAATTGCTCCAAATACACTGTCGCTATACCTATACGACAACTCTATGACAAGTCCAATAACATCAAAACGGCGAGTTAGCATAAATATGTAAAGTTCACATTTTTACACAACACGATGACGTTCGTTTAATGTGTATGTATCAAAAAATCGGTTCTACACCGTAACTTAAGATTGTGAAATTGCTCCAAAGACACTGTCGTTATGGCTATACGACAACTCTATGACAACTCCCATAACTTCAAAAAGGCTGATTAGCATAAATATGAAAAGTTCACATTTTTACGCAACCTGATATCGATTGCATAATGTGCATGTACCAAAAAATCAATTCTACACCTTAATTTGCGATTGTTAAATTGATCCAAATACACTGTCGCTATTGCTATAGGATAACTCTATGACAACTCCAATAGCATCAACACGGGTAATTAGCAAAAATATGTAAAGTTCATATTTTTACGCTACCTGATATCGATTGCATATTGTGTATGTACCACAAAATCGATTCTACACCTTAATATAAGCTTGTGAAGTTGTTCCATATACACTGTCGCTATTGCTATAGGACAACTCTATGACAACCCCAATAACATGAAAACGGCTGCTAGTTAGCATAAATATGTAAAGCTCATATTTTTACACAACCTGATATTGATTGCATAATGTGTATGTACCAAAAAATCGATTCTACACCTTAATTTAGGATTGTTAAATTGATCCAAATACACTGTCGCTATTGCTATAGGATAACTCCATGACAACTCCAATAGCATTAACACGGGTAATTAGCAAAAATATGTAAAGTTCATATTTTTACGCTACCTGATATCGATTGCATATTGTGTATGTACCAAAAAATCGATTCTACACCTTAATATAAGCTTGTGAAGTTGTTCCATATACACTGTCGCTATTGCTATAGGACAACTCTATGACAACCCCAATAACATTAAAACGGCTGCTAGTTAGCATAAATATGTAAAGCTCATATTTTTACGCAACCTGATATCGATTGCATAATGTGTATGTACCAAAAAATCGATTCTACACCTTAATATAAGATTGTTAAATTGTTCCAAATACACTGTCGCTATTGATATAGGACAACTCTATGACAACTCCAATAACATCAAAACGGCTAGTTAGCATAAATATGTAAAGTTCATATTTTTACGCAACCTGATATCGATTGCATAATGTGTATGTACCAAAACATCGATTCTACACCTTAATTTAGGATTGTTAAAATGTTCCAAATACACTGTCGCTATTGCTATAGGACAACTCTATGACAACTCCAATAACATCAAAACGGGTAATTAGCAAAAATATGTAAAGTTCATATTTTTACGCAACTTGATATCGATTGCATAATGTGTCTGTACCAAAAAATCAATTCTACACCTTAATTTAGGATTGTTAAACTGTTCCATATACACTGTCGCTATTGCTGTAGGACAACTCTATGAAAGCTTCAATAACATTAAAACGGCTAGTTAGCATAAATATGTAAAGTTCATATTTTTACGCAACTTGATATCGATTGCTTAATGTGTATGTATTAAAAATCGATTCTACACCTTAATATTAGCTTGAGAAGTTGTTCTATATACACTGCCGCTATTGCTATAGGACAACTCTATGACAACTCCAATAACATCAAAACGGCTAGTTAGCATAAATATGTAAAGTTCATATTTTTACGCAACCTGATATCGATTGCATAATGTGTATGTACCAAAATATTGATTCTACACCTTAATTTAGGATTGTTAAAATGTTCCATATACACTGTCGCTATTGCTATAAGACAACCCTATGACAACTCCAATAACATCAAAACGGGTAATTAGCAAAAGTATGTAAAGTTCATATTTTTACACAACCTGATATTGATTGCATAATGTGAATGTACCAAAAAATCGATTCTACACCTTAATTTAGGATTGTTAAAATGTTCCAAATACACTGTCGCTATTGATATAGGACAACTCTATGACAACTCCAATAACATCAAAACGGGTAATTAGCAAAAGTATGTAAAGTTCATATTTTTACGCAACTTGATATCGATTGCATAATGTGTCTGTACCAAAAAATCAATTCTACACCTTAATTTAGGATTGTTAAACTGTACCATATACACTGTCGCTATTGCTGTAGGACAACTCTATGAAAGCTCCAATAACATCAAAACGGCTAGTTAGCATAAATATGTAAAGTTCATATTTTTACGCAACTTGATATCGATTGCTTAATGTGTATGTATTAAAAATCGATTCTACACCTTAATATTAGCTTGAGAAGTTGTTCTATATACACTGCCGCTATTGCTATAGGACAACTCTATGACAACTCCAATAACATCAAAACGGCTAGTTAGCATAAATATGTAAAGTTCATATTTTTACGCAACCTGATATCGATTGCATAATGTGTATGTACCAAAATATTGATTCTACACCTTAATTTAGGATTGTTAAACTGTTCCATATACACTGTCGCTATTGCTATAAGACAACCCTATGACAACTCCAATAACATCAAAACGGGTAATTAGCATAAATATGTAAAGTTCATATTTTTACGCATCTTGATATCGATTGCTTAATGTGAATGTATCAAAAAATCGATTCTACACCTTAATTAAAGCTTGTGAAGTTGTTCCATATACACTGTCGCTATTGTTATAGGACAACTCTATGACAACTCCAATAATATCAAAACGGCTAGTTAGCATAAATATGTAAAGTTCATATTTTTACGCAACTTGATATCGATTGCTTATTGTGTATGTATCAAAAAATCGATTCTACACCTTAATATAAGCTTGTGAAGTGTTTCCATATACACTGTCGCTATTGCTATAGGACAACTCTATGACAACTCCAATAACATCAAAACGCCTAGTTAGCATAAATATGTAAAGTTCATATTTTTACGCAACCTGATATCGATTGCATAATGTGTATGTACCAAAAAATCGATTCTACACCTTAATTTAGGATTGTTAAAATGTTCCATATACACTGTCGCTATTGCTATAGGGCAACTCTATGAAAGCTCCAATAACATCAAAACGGCTAATTAGCATATTTATGTAAAGTTCATATTTTTACGCAACTTGATATCGATTGCTTAATGCATATGTACCAAAAAATCGATTCTTCACCTTAATATAAGCTTGTGAAGTTGTTCTATATACACTGTCGTTAATGCTATAGGACAACTCTATGAAAACTCCAATAACATCAAAACGGCTAGTTAGCATAAATATGTAAAGTTCATATTTTTACGCATCTTGATATCGATTGCTTAGTGTGTATGTACCAAAAAATCGATTATACACGTTAATATAAGATTGTGAAATTGATCCAAATACACTGTTGCTATGGCTATACGACAACTCCATGACAACTCCACTAACATCAAAACGGCTAATTAACAGAAATATGTAAAGTTCATATTTTTACGCATCTTGTTATCGATTGCTTAATGTGTATGTATCAAAAAATCGATTCTACACCTTAATATAAGATTGTGAAATTGCTCCAAATACACTGTCGCTATGGCTATACGGCAACTCTATGACAACTCAAAGAACAGCAAAACGACTAGTTAGCATAAATATGTAAAGTTCATATTTTTACGCAACACGATAACGATCGCTTAATGTGTATGTATCAAAAAATCGTTTCTACACCTTAATATAATATTATGAATTTTTTCTAAATACACCGTCGCTATGACTATACGACAATCCTATGACAACTCCCATAACTTCAAAAAGGCTGATTAGCATAAATATGAAAAGTTCACATATTTACGCAACCTGATATCGATTGCATAATGTGTATATACCAAAAGATCAATTCTACACCTTAATTTGGGATTGTTAAATTGAGCCAAATACACTGTCGCTATTGCTATAGGATAACTCTATGACAACTCCAATAACATCAAAACGGCTAATTAACAGAAATATGTAAAGTTCATATTTTTACGCAACCTGATATCGATTGCATAATGTGTATGTACCAAAAAATCGATTCTACACCTTAATATTAGATTATGAATCTTTTCTAAATACACTGTCGCTATGGTTATACGACAACTCTATGACAACTCCAATAACATCAAAACGGCTAATTAACAGAAATATGTAAAGTTCATATTTTTACGCATCTTGATATCGATTGCTTAATGTGTGTGTATTAAAAAATCGATTCTACACCTTAATATAAGATTATGAATTGTTTCTAAATACACTGTCGCTATGGCTATACGACAACTCTATGACAACTCCCATAACTTCAAAAAGGCTGATTAGCATAAATATGTAGTGTTCATATTTCTACGCTACTTGTTATCGATTGCTTAATGTATGTGTACTAAAAAACCCATTCTACACCTTAATATAACATTGTGAATTGCTCCAAGCACACTGTCGTTATGGCTATACGACAATTCTATGACAACTCCAATAACATGAAAGCGGCTAATTAGCATAAATATGTAAAGTTCATATTTTATCGCAACCTGATATCGATTGCTTAATGTATATGTACCAAAAATCGATTCTACACCTTAATATAAGATAGTGAAATTGCTTCAAATACAATGTCGTTATGGCTATTCGAACACTCTATGACAACTCCAATAACATCAAAACGGCTAATTAGCATAAATATGTAAAGGTCATATTTTAACGCAAC
>NW_024394030.1:0-13290 GCF_016617805.1 Bactrocera tryoni
GTTGCTTCAAATCATTACCTTAACATATTAAAGTTAATTAACCTTCGTCGTCTTATTCAAGTTGGCATAAAACCAAAACAATTGGAAAAATTCCACAATTTTACATTTAGGTATAAAACCAATATTCTGGCATGTACACTTTTAGAAATCCATATCAAGTTGTTTCAAATTATTAAATTCACATATTACAGTAAATTAATCTTCTTCATCTTATTGAAGTTGGCATAAAGCCATAACGGCAGTGCATTTGGAAAAATTCCACAATTTTACATTTAGGTATAAAACAAACTTTCTTGCATGTACACATTTAGAAATCCATATTAAGTTGTTTCAAATTATTAAATTCACATTTTAAAGTTAATTAACTTTCTTCATCTTACTAAAGTTGGCATAAAGCCATAACGGTAGTGCATTTGAAAAAATTCCACATTTTTACATTTAGGTATAAAACCGACTTTCTTGCATGTACACATTTAGAAATCCATATTAAGTTGTTTCAAATTATTAAATTCACATTTTAAAGTTAATTAACTTTCTTCATCTCACAGAAGTTGGCATTAAGCCAAAACGGCAGTGCATTTGGAAAAATTCCACAATTTGACATTTTGGTATGAAACCTATTTTCTGGCATGTACACATTTAGAAATCCATATCAAATTGCTGCAAATCATTAGCTTCACATATTAAAGTTAATTACCTTTCTTCATCTTACTAAAGTTGGCATAAAGCCATAACGGCAGTTCATTTTGAAAAATTCCACAATTTTACATTTCGGTATTAAACCGATATTCTGGCATGTGCACTTTTAGAAATCCATATCAAGTTTTTTCAAATTATTAAATTCACATATTAAAGTTAATTAATCTTCTTCATCTTACTGAAGTTGGCATAAAGCCATAACGGCAGTGCATTTGAAAAAATTCCACAATTTTACATTTAGGTATAAAACCGACTTTCTTGCATGTACACTTTTGGAAATCCATATCAAGTTTTTTTCAAATTATTAAATTCACATATTAAAGTTAATTAATATTCTTCATCTTACTGAAGTTGGCATAAAGCCATAACGGCAGTGCATTTGGAAAAATTCCACAATTTTACATTTAGGTATAAAACCGACTTTCTTGCATGTACACATTTAGAAATAAGTATCAAGTTGCTTCAAATTAATAAATCCACATATTAAAGTTAATTAATCTTCTTCGTCTTACTGAAGTTGGCATAAAGCCAAAACGGCAGTGCATTTGGAAAAATTCCACAATTTTACATTTCAGTATAAAACCGATTTTCTGGCATGTACACATTTACAAATCCATATCAAATTGCTTCAAATCATTAGCTTCACATATTAAAGTTTATTAACTTTCTTCATGTTACTAAAGTTGGCATAAAGCCATAACGGCAGTGCATTTGGAAAAATTCCACAATTTTACATTTCGGTATAAAACCGATATTCCGGCATGTACACTTTTAGAAATCCATATCAAGTTTTTTCAAATTATTAAATTCACATATTAAAGTTAATTAATCTTCTTCATCTTACTGAAGTTGGCAAAAAGCCATAACGGCAGTGCATTTGGAAAAATTCAACAATTTTACATTTCGGTATAAAACCGATATTTTGGCATGTACACTTTTAGAAATCCATATCAAGTTTTTTCAAATTATTAAATTCACATATTAAAGTTAATTATTCTTCTTCAACTTAATGAAGTTGGCATAAAGCCATAACGGCAGTGCATTTGGAGAAATTCCACAATTTTACCTTTAGGTATAAGACCGACTTTCTTGCATGTACACATTTAGAAATCCATGTCTAGTTGCTTCAAGTCATTAGCTTCGCATATTAAAGTTAATTAACCCTCACCATCTTACTCAAGTTGACATAGACCATAACGGCAGTGCATTTGGAAAAAAATCCACAATTTAACGTTTAGGTATAAAACCGAATTTCTGGCATGTACACATTAAGAAATCCATGTCAAGTTGCTTCAAATCATTAGCTCCACATATCAAAGTTAATTAATCTTCTTCATCTTACTGAATTTGGCATAAAGCCAAAAGGAAGTGCATTTGCAAAAATTCCACAATTTTACATTTGGGTATAAAACCGACTTTCTTGCATGTACACATTTAGAAATCCATGTCAAGTTGCTTCAAATTAATAAATTCACATATTAAAGTTAATTAATCTTCTTCAACTTACTGAATTTGGCATAAAGCAAAAACGGCAGTGCATTTGGGAAAATTTCAAAATTTTTCATTTAGTTATAAAACCGAATTTCTGGCATGTACACATTCAGAAATCCATGTCAAGTTGCTTCAAATCATTAGTTCCACATATTAAAGTTAATTAATCTTCTTCATCTTACTCAAGTTGACATAAGACCATAACGGCAGTGCATTTGGAAAAATCCAGAATTTTACATTTAGGTATAAAACCGAATTTCTGGCATGTACACATTTAGAAATCCATGTCAAGTTGTTTCAAATCATTAGCTCCACATATTAAAGTTAATTAATCTTCTTCATCTTACTGAATTTGGCATAAAGCCAAAACGGAAGTGCATTTGGAAAAATTCCACAATTTTACATTTAAGTATAAAACCGACTTTCTTGCATGCACACATTTAGAAATCCGAATCAAGTTGCTTCAAATCATTAGCTTAACATATTAAACTTAATTAACCCTCACCATCTTACTCAAGTTGACATAAGACCATAACGGCAGTGCATTTGGAAAAAAATCCACAATTTTACATTTAGGTATAAAACCGAATTTCTGGCATGTACACATTAAAAATCCATGTCAAGTTGCTTCAAATCATTAGCTCCACATATTAAAGTTAATTCATCTTCTTCATCTTACTGAATTTGGCATAAAGCCAAAACGGAAGTGCATTTGGAAAAATTCCATAATTTTACATTTAGGTATAAAACCGACTTTCTTGCATGTACACATTTAGAAATCCATATCAAGTTGCTTCAAATCATTAGCTTTACATATTAAAGCTAAATAATTTTCGTCATCTTACAGAAGTTCGCATCAAGCAAAAACGGCAGTGCATTTGGAAAAATTCCACAATTTTCCATTTAGGTATAAAACCGAATTTCTTGCATGTACACATTTAGAAATCCATATAAAGTTGTTTCAAATTATTAAATTCACATATTAAAGTTATTAATTTTCTTCATCTTACTGAAGTTGTCATAAAGCCATAACGGCAGTGCATTTGGAAAACTTCCACAATTTTACATTAAGGTATAAAACCGACTTCCTTGCATGTACACATTTAGAAATCCATATAAAGTTGTTTCAAATTATTAAATTCACATATTTAAGTTAATAAATTTTCTTCATCTTACTGAAGTTGGCATAAAGCCAAAACGGCAGTGCACTTGGAAAATTCCAGAATTTTACATTTAGGTATAAAACCGATTTGCTCGCATGTACACATTTAGAAATCCATATCAAGTTGCCTCAAATCATTAGCTTAACATATTAAAGTTAATTAACCCTCACCATCTTACTCAAGTTGACATAGACCATAACGGCAGTGCATTTGGAAAAAAATCCACAATTTTTCATTTAGGTATAAAACCGACTTTCTTGCATGTACACATTTAGAAATCCATATCAAGTT
This sequence comes from Bactrocera tryoni, assembly GCF_016617805.1. Classification (NCBI taxonomy): domain Eukaryota; kingdom Metazoa; phylum Arthropoda; class Insecta; order Diptera; family Tephritidae; genus Bactrocera; species Bactrocera tryoni. The sequence goes on from NW_024394030.1 coordinate 3,645, forward strand.
GCCTCAAATTATCAAGTTCACATATTAAAGTTAATTAATCTTCTTGATCTTACTGAAGTTGACATTAAGCCAAAACGGCAGTGCATTTGGAAAAAATTCCACAATTTTACATTTAGGTATAAAACCGACTTTCTTGCATGTACACATTTAGAAATCCATATCAAGTTGCTTCAAATTAATAAATTCACATATTAAAGTTATTAATTTTCTTCATCTTACTGAAGTTGGCATAAAACCATAACGGCAGTTCATTTGGAAAATTTCCACAATTTTACATTTAGGTATAAAACCGACTTTCCTGGATGTACACATTTAGAAATCCATATCAAGTTGCTTCAAATCATAAGCTTAACATATTAAAGTTAATTTACCCTCACCATCTTACTCAAGTTCACATAAGACCATAACGGCAGTGCATTTGGAAAAATTCCACAATTTTACATTTAGGTATAAAACCGACTTTCTTGCATGCACACATTTAGAAATCCATATCAAGTTGCTTCAAATCATTATCTTAACATATTAAAGTTAATTAACCTTCGTCATCTTACAGAAGTTCGCATAAAGCAAAAACGGCAGTGCATTTGGGAAAATTTCACAATATTTCATTTAGGTATATAACCGACTTTCTTGCATGTACACATTTAGAAATCCATATCAAGTTTCAAATTAATAAATTCACATATTAAAGTTATGAATTTTCTTCATCTTACTGAATTTGGCATAAAGCCAAAACGGCAGTGCATTTGGAAAAATTCCACAATTTTACATTTAAGTATAAAACCGAATTTCTTGCATGTACACATTTAGAAATCCATATCAAGTTGCTTCAAATTAATAAATTCACAAATTAAAGTTAATTAATCTTCTTCATCTTACTGAATTTGGCATAAAGCCATAACGGCAGTGCATTTGGAAAAATTCCACAATTTTACATTTGGGTATAAAACCGACTTTCTTGCATGTACACATTTAGAAATCCATGTCAAGTTGCTTCAAATCATTAGCTCCACATATTAAAATTAACTAATCTTCTTTATCTTACTGAAGTTGGCATAAAGCCAAAACGGCAGTGCATTTGGAAAAATACAGAATTTTACATTTAGTTATAAAACCGAATTTCTGGCATGTACACATTTAGAAATCCATGTCAAGTTTCTTCAAACCATTAGCTTCACATATTAAAGTTAATTAATCTTCTTCATCTTACTGAATTTGGCATAAAGCCAAAACGGAAGTGCATTTGGAAAAATTCCACAATTTTACATTTAGGTATAAAACCGACTTTCTTGCATGCACACATTTAGAAATCCGAATCAATTTGCTTCAAATCATTAGCTTAACATATTAAACTTAATTAACCCTCACCATCTTACTCAAGTTGACATAAGACCATAACGGCAGTGCATTTGGAAAAATTCCACAATTTTACATTTGGGTATAAAACCGACTTTCTTGCATGCACACATTTAGAAATCCGAATCAATTTGCTTCAAATCATTAGCTTCACATATTAAACTTAATTAACCCTCACCATCTTACTCAAGTTGACATAAGACCATAACGGCAGTGCATTTGGAAAAATTCCACAATTTTACGTTTGGATATAAAACCGACTTTCTTGCATGTACACATTTAGAAATCCATGTCAAGTTGCTTCAAATCATTAGCTCCACATATTAAAATTAACTAATCTTCTTTATCTTACTGAAGTTGGCATAAAGCCAAAACGGAAGTGCATTTGGAAAAATTCCACAATTTTACATTTAGGTATAAAACCGACTTTCTTGCATGCACACATTTAGAAATCCGAATCAAGTTGCTTCAAATCATTAGCTTCACATATTAAACTTAATTAACCCTCACCATCTTACTCAAGTTGACATTAGACCATAACGGCAGTGCATTTGGAAAAAAATCCACAATTTTACATTTAGGTATAAAACCGACTTTCTTGCATGCACCCATTTAGAAATCCGAATCAAGTTTCTTAAAATCATTAGCTTAACATATTAAACTTAATTAACCCTCACCATCTTACTCAAGTTGACATACGACCATAACGGCAGTGCATTTGGAAAAAAATCCAGAATTTTACATTTAGGTATAAAACCGAATTTCTGGCATGTACACATTAGAAATCCATGTCAAGTTGCATCAAATCATTAGCTTCACATATTAAAGTTAATTAATCTTCTTCATCTTACTGAATTTGGCATAAAGCCAAAACGGAAGTGCTTTTGGAAAAATTCCATAATTTTACATTTAGGTATAAAACCGACTTTCTTGCATGTACACATTTAGAAATCCATATCAAGTTGCTTCAAATTAATAAATTCACATATTAAGGTTATTACTTTTCTTCATCTTACTGAAGTTGGCATAAAACCATAACGGCAGTGCATTTGAAAAAATTCCATAATTTTACATTTAGGTATAAAACCGACTTTCTTGCATGTACACATTTAGAAATCCATATCAAGTTGCTTCCAATTAATAAATTCACATATTAAAGTTAATTAATCTTCTTCGTCTTACTGAATTTGGCATAAAGCCATAACGGCAGTGCATTTGGAAAAATTCCACAATTTTACATTTAGGTATAAAACCGACTTTCTAGCATGTACACATTTAGAAATCCATATCAAGTTGATTCAAATTATTAAATTCACATATTAAAGTTAATTAACTTTCTTCATCTTACTAAAGTTGCATAAAGCCAAAACGGAAGTGCATTTGGAAAAATTCCACAATTTTACATTTAGGTATAAAACCGACTTTCTTGCATGCACACATTTAGAAATCCGAATCAAGTTGCTTCAAATCATTAGCTTCACATATTAAACTTAATTAACCCTCACCATCTTACTCAAGTTGACATTAGACCATAACGGCAGTGCATTTGGAAAAAAATCCACAATTTTACATTTAGGTATAAAACCGACTTTCTTGCATGCACCCATTTAGAAATCCGAATCAAGTTTCTTCAAATCATTAACTTAACATATTAAACTTAATTAACCCTCACCATCTTACTCAAGTTGACATACGACCATAACGGCAGTGCATTTGGAAAAAAATCCAGAATTTTACATTTAGGTATAAAACCGAATTTCTGGCATGTACACATTAGAAATCCATGTCAAGTTGCTTCAAATCATTAGCTCCACATATTAAAGTTAATTCATCTTCTTCATCTTACTGAATTTGGCATAAAGCCAAAACGGAAGTGCATTTGGAAAAATTCCATAATTTTACATTTAGGTATAAAACCGACTTTCTTGCATGTACACATTTAGAAATCCATATCAAGTTGCTTCAAATCATTAGCTTTACATATTAAAGCTAAATAATTTTCGTCATCTTACAGAAGTTCGCATCAAGCAAAAACGGCAGTGCATTTGGAAAAATTCCACAATTTTCCATTTAGGTATAAAACCGAATTTCTGGCCTGTTCACATTTAGAAATCCATATCAAGTTGCTTCAAATTAATAAATTCACATATTAAAGTTATTAATTTTCTTCATCTTACTGAAGTTGTCATAAAGCCATAACGGCAGTGCATTTGGAAAACTTCCACAATTTTACATTAAGGTATAAAACCGACTTCCTTGCATGTACACATTTAGAAATCCATATAAAGTTGTTTCAAATTATTAAATTCACATATTTAAGTTAATAAATTTTCTTCATCTTACTGAAGTTGGCATAAAGCCAAAACGGCAGTGCATTTGGAAAATTCCAGAATTTTACATTTAGGTATAAAACCGATTTGCTCGCATGTACACATTTAGAAATCCATATCAAGTTGCCTCGAATCATTAGCTTAACATATTAAAGTTAATTAACCCTCACCATCTTACTCAAGTTGACATAGACCATAACGGCAGTGCATTTGGAAAAAAATCCACAATTTTTCATTTAGGTATAAAACCGACTTTCTTGCATGTACACATTTAGAAATCCATATCAAGTTGCCTCAAATTATCAAGTTCACATATTAAAGTTAATTAATCTTCTTGATCTTACTGAAGTTGACATTAAGCCAAAACGGCAGTGCATTTGGAAAAAATTCCACAATTTTACATTTAGGTATAAAACCGACTTTCTTGCATGTACACATTTAGAAATCCATATCAAGTTGCTTCAAATTAATAAATTCACATATTAAAATTATTAATTTTCTTCATCTTACTGAAGTTGGCATAAAACCATAACGGCAGTTCATTTGGAAAAATTCCACAATTTTACATTTAGGTATAAAACCGACTTTCCTGGATGTACACATTTAGGAATCCATATCAAGTTGCTTCAAATCATAAGCTTAACATATTAAAGTTAATTTACCCTCACCATCTTACTCAAGTTCACATAAGACCATAACGGCAGTGCATTTGGAAAAATTCCACAATTTTACATTTAGGTATAAAACCGACTTTCTTGCATTCACACATTTAGAAATCCATATCAAGTTGCTTCAAATCATTAGCTTAACATATTAAAGTTAATTAACCTTCGTCATCTTACTGAAGTTGGCATAAAGCCAAAACGGCAGTGCATTTGGAAAAATTCCACAATTTTACATTTAGGTATAAAACAGACTTTCTTGCATGTACACATTTAGAAATCCATATCAAGTTTCAAATTAATAAATTCACATATTAAAGTTATGAATTTTCTTCATCTTACTGAATTTGGCATAAAGCCAAAACGGCAGTGCATTTGGAAAAATTCCACAATTTTACATTTAAGTATAAAACCGAATTTCTTGCATGTACACATTTAGAAATCCATATCAAGTTGCTTCAAATTAATAAATTCACAAATTAAAGTTAATTAATCTTCTTCATCTTACTGAATTTGGCATAAAGCCATAACGGCAGTGCATTTGGAAAAATTCCACAATTTTACATTTGGGTATAAAACCGACTTTCTTGCATGTACACATTTAGAAATCCATGTCAAGTTGCTTCAAATCATTAGCTCCACATATTAAAATTAACTAATCTTCTTTATCTTACTGAAGTTGGCATAAAGCCAAAACGGCAGTGCATTTGGAAAAATACAGAATTTTACATTTAGTTATAAAACCGAATTTCTGGCATGTACACATTTAGAAATCCATGTCAAGTTTCTTCAAATCATTAGCTTCACATATTAAAGTTAATTAATCTTTTTCATCTTACTGAATTTGGCATAAAGCCAAAACGGAAGTGCATTTGGAAAAATTCCACAATTTTACATTTAGGTATAAAACCGACTTTCTTGCATGCACACATTTAGAAATCCGAATCAATTTGCTTCAAATCATTAGCTTCACATATTAAACTTAATTAACCCTCACTATCTTACTCAAGTTGACATAAGACCATAACGGCAGTGCATTTGGAAAAATTCCACAATTTTACATTTGGGTATAAAACCGACTTTCTTGCATGTACACATTTAGAAATCCATGTCAAGTTGCTTTAAATCATTAGCTCCACATATTAAAATTAACTAATCTTCTTTATCTTACTGAAGTTGGCATAAAGCCAAAACGGCAGTGCATTTGGAAAAATCCAGAATTTTACATTTAGTTATAAAACCGAATTTCTGGCATGTACACATTTAGAAATCCATGTCAAGTTGCTTCAAACCATTAGCTTCACATATTAAAGTTAATAAATCTTCTTCATCTTACTGAATTTGGCATAAAGCCAAAACGGAAGTGCATTTGGAAAAATTCCACAATTTTACATTTAGGTATAAAACCGACTTTCTTGCATGCACACATTTAGAAATCCGAATCAAGTTGCTTCAAATCATTAGCTTCACATATTAAACTTAATTAACCCTCACCATCTTACTCAAGTTGACATTAGACCATAACGGCAGTGCATTTGGAAAAAAATCCACAATTTTACATTAAGGTATAAAACCGACTTTCTTGCATGCACCCATTTAGAAATCCGAATCAAGTTTCTTCAAATCATTAGCTTAACATATTAAACTTAATTAACCCTCACCATCTTACTCAAGTTGACATACGACCATAACGGCAGTGCATTTGGAAAAAAATCCAGAATTTTACATTTAGGTATAAAACCGAATTTCTGGCATGTACACATTAGAAATCCATGTCAAGTTGCTTCAAATCATTAGCTTCACATATTAAAGTTAATTAATCTTCTTCATCTTACTGAATTTTGCATAAAGCCAAAACGGAAGTGCTTTTGGAAAAATTCCATAATTTTACATTTAGGTATAAAACCGACTTTCTTGCATGTACACATTTAGAAATCCATATCAAGTTGCTTCAAATTAATAAATTCACATATTAAAGTTATTAATTTTCTTCATCTTACTGAAGTTGGCATAAAACCATAACGGCAGTGCATTTGGAAAAATTCCATAATTTTACATTTAGGTATAAAACCGACTTTCTTGCATGCACACATTTAGAAATCCATATCAAGTTGCTTCAAATCATTAGCTTAACATCTTAAAGTTAATTAACTTTCGTCATCTTAAAGAAGTTCGCATAAAGCAAAAACGGCAGTGCATTTGGGAAAATTTCCCAATGTTTATTTAGTTATAAAACCGAATTTCTGGCATGTACACGTTTAGAAATCCATGTCAAGTTGCTTCAAGTTATTAAATTCACATATTAAAGTTAATTAACTTTCTTCATCTTACAGAAGTTGACATAAAGCCAAAACGGCAGTGCATTTGGAAAAATTCCAGAACTTTACATTTAGGTATAAAACCGACTTTCTTGCATGCACACATTTAGAAATCCGTATCAAGTTGCTTCAAATCATTAGCTTAACATATTAAAGTTAACTAGCCCTCTTCATCTTACTCAAGTTGACATAAGACCATAACGGCAGTGCATTTGGAAAAATTCCAGAATTTTACATTTAGGTATAAAACCGACTTTCTTGCATGTACACATTTAGAAATCCATATCAGGTTGCTTCAAATTAATTAATTCACATATTAGAGTTATTAATTTTCTTCATCTCACTGAAGTTGGCATAAAACCATAACGGCAGTGCATTTGGAAAAATTCCATAATTTTACATTTAGGTATAAAACCGACTTTCTTGCACGTACACATTTAGAAACCCATATCAAGTTGCTTCAAATTAATTAATTCACATATTAGAGTTATTAATTTTCTTGATCTCACTGAAGTTGGCATAAAACCATAACGGCAGTGCATTTGGGAAAATGCCACAATTTTACATTTAGGTATAAAACCGACTTTCTTGCATGTACACATTTAGAAATCCATATCAAGTTGCTTCAAATTAATAAATTCACATATTAAAGTTATTAGTTTTCTTCATCTTACTGAAGTTGGCATAAAACCATAACGGCAGTTCATTTGGAAAAATTCCACAATTTTACATTTAGGTATAAAACCGACTTTCTTGCACGTACACATTTAGAAACCCATATCAAGTTGCTTCAAATTAATTAATTCACATATTAGAGTTATTAATTTTCTTGATCTCACTGAAGTTGGCATAAAACCATAACGGCAGTGCATTTGGGAAAATGCCACAATTTTACATTTAGGTATAAAACCGACTTTCTTGCATGTACACATTTAGAAATCCATATCAAGTTGCTTCAAATTAATAAATTCACATATTAAAGTTATTAATTTTCTTGATCTCACTGAAGTTGGCATAAAACCATAACGGCAGTTCATTTGGAAAAATTCCACAATTTTACATTTAGGTATAAAACCGACTTTTCTGGATGTACACATTTAGAAATCCATATCAAGTTGCTTCAAATCATTAGCTTAACATATTAAAGTTAATTAATCTTCTTCATCTTACTGAATTTGGCATAAAGCCATAACGGCAGTGCATTTGGAAAAATTCCAGAATTTTACATTTAGGTATAAAACCGACTTTCTTGCATGTACACATTTAGAAATCCATATCAGGTTGCTTCAAATTAATTAATTCACATATTAGAGTTATTAATTTTCTTGATCTCACTGAAGTTGGCATAAAACCATAACGGCAGTGCATTTGGAAAAATTCCATAATTTTACATTTAGGTATAAAACCGACTTTCTTGCATGTACACATTTAGAAATCCATATCAGGTTGCTTCAAATTAATTAATTCACATATTAGAGTTATTAATTTTCTTCATCTCACTGAAGTTGGAATAAAACCATAACGACAGTGCATTTGGAAAAATTCCATAATTTTACATTTAGGTATAAAACCGACTTTCTTGTACGTACACATTTAGAAATCCATATCAAGTTGCTTCAAATTAATAAATTCACATATTAAAGTTAATTAATCTTCTTCATCTTAATGAAGTTGGCATAAAGCCATAACGGCAGTGCATTTGGAAAAATTCCACAATTTTACATTCAGGTATAAAACCGACTTTCTTGCATATGCATATTTAGAAATCCATATAGAGTTGATTCAAGTCATTAAATTCACATATTAAAGTTAATTAACTTTCTTCATCTTACAGAAGTTGGCATAAAGCCAAAACGGCAGTGCATTTGGAAAAATTCCACAATTTTACATTTAGGTATAGAATCGATTTTCTGGCATATACACATTTAGAAATCCATTTCAAATTGCTTCAAATCATAAGCTTCACATATTAAAGTTAATTAACTTTCTTCATCTTTCTAAAGTTGGCATACAGCCATAACAGTAGTGCATTTCGTAAAATTCCACAATTTTACATTTAGGTATAAAACCGATATTCTGGCACGTACACTTTTAGAAATCCATACCAAGTTGTTTCAAATTATTAGCTTCACACATTAAAGTTAATTAACTTTCTTCATCTTACTAAAGTTGGCATAAAGCCAAAACAACAGTGCATTTAAAAAATTTCACAATTTTACATTTAGGTATAAAACCGATTTTCTGGCATGTACACATTTAGAAATCCATACCAAGTTGTTTCAAATCATTAGCTTCACATATTAAAGTTAATTAACTTTCTTCATCTAACTAACGTTGGCACAAAGCCATAACGGTTGTGCATTTGGAAAAATTCCGCAATTTTACATTTAAGTATAAAACCGACTTTCTTGCATGTACACATTTAAAAATCCACATCAAATTACATCAAATCATTAGCTTCACATATTAAAGTTAATTAACTTTCTTCATCTAACTAACGTTGGCACAAAGCCATAACGGTAGTGCATTTGGAAAAATTCCGCAATTTTACATTTAGGTATAAAACCGACTTTCTTGCATGTACACATTTAGAAATCCACATCAAATTGCTTCAAATCATTAGCTTCACATATTAAAGTTAGTTAACCCTCACCATCTTACTCAAGTTGACATAAGACCATAACGGCAGTGCATTTGGAAAAAGTTCCATAGTTTTACATTTAGGTATAAAACCGATTTTCTGGCAAGTACACGTTTGGAACTCCACATCAAATTGCTTCCAATCATTAGCTTCACATATTAAAGTTAATTAACTTTCTTCATCTTACTAAAGTTGGCATAGAGCCATAACGGTAGTGCACTTAGAAAAATTTCACAATTTTACATTTTGGTATAAAACCGATATTATGGCATGTACACGTTTAGAGATCCATATCTTGTTGCTTCTAATCATTAGCTTAACATATTAAAGTTAATTAAC
>NW_024394031.1:0-8647 GCF_016617805.1 Bactrocera tryoni
ACTTTACATGTTTATGCTATTTAGCCGTTTTGATGTTATTGGAGCTTTCATAGAGTTGTCGTATAGCCATAACGACAGTGTCTTTGGAGCAATTTCACAATCTTAAGTTAAGGTGTAGAATCGATTTTTCTATACGTGCACATTAAGCAATCGATATCCAGTTGCGTAAAAATATGGACTTTACATATTTATGCTAATTACCCTTTTTGAAGTTATTGGAGTTGTCATAGAGTTGTTCTATAGCAATAGCGACAGTGTATTTGGGACAAATTAACAATCCTAAATTAAAGTGTAGAATTGATTTTTTGGTACATACACATTATGCAATCGATATCAGGTTGCGTAAAATTATGAACTTTACATACTTATGCTATTTAGCCGTTTTGATGTAATTGGAGTTGTCATAGAGTTGTCGTATAGCCATAACGACAGTGCCTTTGGAGCAATTTCACAATCTTAAGATACGGTGTAGAATCGATTTTTTGATACATACACATTAAGCAATCGATATCAAGATGCGTAAAAATATGAACTTTACATATTTTTGCTAATTACCCGTTTTGATGTTATTGGAGTTGTCATAGAGTTGTGCTATAGCAATAGCGACAAGGTATTTGGAACAATTAAACAATCCTAAATTAAGGTGTAGAATTGATTTTTTCGTACATACACATTATGCAATCTTTATCAAGTTGCGTAAAAATATGAACTTTACATATTTCTGTTAATTAGCCGTTTTGATGTTATTGGAGTTGTCATAGAGTTGTCGTATAGCCATAGCGACAGTGTCTTTGGAGCAATTTCACAATCTTAAGTTAAGATGTAGAATCGATTTTTCGATTTATACACATTAAGCAATCGATATAAAGTTGCGTAAAAATATGAACTTTACATATTTTTGCTAATTACCCGTTTTGATGTTATTGGAGTTGTCATAGAGTTGTCCTATAGCAATAGCGACAGTGTATATGGAACAACTTCACAAGCTTATATTAAGGTGTAGAATTGATTTTTTGGTACATACACATTATGCAATCGATATCAGGTTGCGTAAAAATATGAACTGTACATATTTATGCTAACTAGCCGTTTTGATGTTATTGGAGCTTTCATAGAGTTGTCCTATAGCCATAGCGACAAGGTATTTGAAACAATTTTGCAATCTTAGATTAAGGTGTAGAATTGATTTTTTGGTACATACACAATATGCAATCGATGTCAGGTAGCGTAAAAATATGAACTTTACATATTTTTGCTAATTACCCGTGTTGATGTTGTTGGAGTTGTCATAGAGTTGTCGTATAGCAATAGCGACAGTGTATTTGGGACAATTTAGCAATCCTAAATTAAGGTGTAGAATTGATTTTTTGGTACATACACATTATGCAATCGATATCAAGTTGCGTAAAAATATGAACTTTACATATTTATGCTAACTAGCCGTTTTGATGTTATTGGAGTTGTCATAGAGTTGTCCTAAAGCAATAGCGACAGTGTATTTGGAACAATTTAACAAACCGAAATTAAGGTGTAGAAATATTTTTGTGGTACATACACATTATGCAATCGATATCAGGTTGCGTAAAAATATGAACTTTACATATTTATGCTATTTAGCGTTTTGATGTTATTGGAGCTTTCATAGAGTTGTCGTATAGCCATAACGACAGTGTCTCTTGGAGCAATTTCACAATCTTAAGTTAAGATGTAGAATCGATTTTTCGATTTATACACATTAAGCAATCGATATAAAGTTGCGTAAAAATATGAACTTTACATATTTATGCTAACTCGCCGTTTTGATGTTATTGGAGTTGTCATAGAGTTGTTCTAAAGCAATAGCGACAGTGCATTTGGAACAATTTAGCAATCCGAAATTAAAGTGTAGAATTGATTATTGGTACATACACATTATGCAATCGATATCAGGTTGCGTAAAAATATGAACTGTACATATTTATGCTAACTAGCCGTTTTGATGTTATTGGAGCTTTCATAGAGTTGTCCTATAGCCATAGCGACAAGGTATTTGAAACAATTTTGCAACCTTAGATTAAGGTGTAGAATTGATTTTTTGGTACATACACAATATGCAATCGATATCAGGAAGCGTAAAAATATGAACTTTACATATTTTTGCTAATTACCCATGTTGATGTTATTGAAGTTGTGATAGAGTTGTCCTATAGCAATAGCGACAGTGTATTTGGGACAATTTAGCAATCCTACATTAAGGTGTAGAATTGATTTTGTGGTACATACACATTTTGCAATCGATATCAGGTTGCGTAAAAATATGAACTTTACATATTTATGCTATTTAGCCGTTTTGATGTTATTGGAGCTTTCACAGAGTTGTCGTATAGCCATAACGACAGTGTCTTTGAAGCAATTTCACAATCTTATATTAAGGTGTAGAATCGATTTTTTAGTACATACATATTAAGCAATCGATATCAAGATGCGTAAAATATGAACTTTACATATTTCTGTTAATTAGCCGTTTTGATGTTATGGGAGCTTTCATAGAGTTGTCCTATAGCCATAGCGACAAGGTATTTGGAACAATTTCACAATCTTAGATTAAGGTGTAGAATTGATTTTTTGGTACATACATATTATGCAATCGATATCAGGTTGCGTAAAAATATGAACTTTACATATTTATGCTAACTCGCCGTTTTGATGGTATTGGAGTTGTCATAGAGTTGTCGTATAGCCATAGCGACAGTGTATTTGGAGCAATTTCACAATCTTTTATTAATGTGTAGAATCCATTTTTTTGTACATGCACATTAAGCAATCGTTATCAAGATGCGTAAAAATACGAACTTTACATATTTTTGCTAATTACCCGTTTTAATGTTATTGGAGTTGTCCTATAGCAATAGCGGCAGTGTATTTGTAAGAATTTAACAATCCTAAATTAAGGTGTAGAATTGATTTTTTGGTACATACACATTATGCAATCGATATCAGGTTGCGTAAAAATATGAACTGTACATATTTATGCTAACTAGCCGTTTTGATGTTATTGGAGTTGTCATTGAGTTGTCCTAAAGCAATAGCGACAGTGTATTTGGAACAATTTAACAATCCGAAATTAAGGTGTAGAATTGATTTTGTGGTACATACACATTATGAAATCGATATCAGGTTGCGTAAAATTATGAAATTTACATATTTATGCTATTTAGCCGTTTTGATGTTATTGGAGCTTTCACAGAGTTGTCGTATAGCCATGACGACAGTGTCTTTGAAGCAATTTCACAATCTTATATTAAGGTGTAGAATCGATTTTTTAGTACATACATATTAAGCAATCGATATCAAGATGCGTAAAATTATGAACTTTACATATTTCTGTTAATTAGCCGTTTTGATGTAATTGGAGCTTTCATAGAGTTGTCCTATAGCCATAGCGACAAGGTATTTGGAGCAATTTCACAATCTTAGATGAAGGTGTAGAATTGATTTTTTGGTACATACATAATATGCAATCGTTATCAAGTTGCGTAATAATATGAACTTTACATATTTATGCTAACTGGCCGTTTTGATGTTATTGGAGTTGTCATAGAGTTGTTCTATAGCCATAACGACAGTATATTTGGAGGTATTTAACAATCCTAAATTAAGGTGTAGAATTGATTTTTTGGTACATACACATTATGCAATCGATATCAGGTTGCGTAAAAATATGGACTTTACATATTTATGCTATTTAGCCGTTTTGATGTTATTGGAGCTTTCATAGAGTTGTCGTATAGCCAAAACGACAGTGTCTTTGGAGCAATTTCACAATCTTAAGTTTAGGTGTAGAATTGATTTTTTAATACATACACACTAAGCAATCGATATCAAGTTGCGTAAGAATATGAACTTTACATATTTATGCTAACTAGCCGTTTTGAGTTTATTGGAGCTTTCATAGAGTTGTCCTATAGCCATAGCGACAAGGTATTTGGAACAATTTTGCAATCTTAGATTAAGGTGTAGAATTGATTTTTTGGTACATACACACTAAGCAATCGATATCAAGTTGCGTAAAAATATGAACTTTACATATTTATGCTAACTAGCCGTTTTGATGTTTTTGGAGTTGTCACAGAGTAGTCCTATAGCAATAGCGACAGTGTATTTGGAGCAATTTAACAATCCTAAATTAAGGTGTAGAATTGATTTTTTGGTATATACACATTATGCAATCGATATCAGGTTGCAAAAAAATATGAACTTTACATATTTATGCTAACTCGCCGTTTTGATGTTATTGGAGTTGTCATGGGGTTGTCGTATAGACATAGCGACAGTGTATTTGGAGCAATTTCACATTCTTATATTAAGGTGTAGAATCCATTTTTTTGTACATACACATTAAGCAATCGATATCAAGATGCGTAAAAATATGAACTTTACATATTTGTGCTAACTACCCGTTTTAATGTTATTGGAGTTGTCATAGAGTTGTCCTATAGCAATAGCGACAGTGTATTTCTAAGAATTTAACAATCCTTAATTAAGGTGTAGAATTGAATTTTTGGTACATACACATTATGCAATCGATATCAGGTTGCGTAAAAATATGAAATTTACATATTTATGCTAAGTAGCCGTTTTGATGTTATTGGAGTTGTCATAGAGTTGTCCTATAGCAATAGCGACAGTGTATATAGAACAACTTCACAAGCTTATATTAAGGTGTAGAATCGATTTTTTGATACATACACATTAAGCAATCGATATCAAGTTGCGTAAAAATATGAACTTTACATATTTATGCTAAGTAGCCGTTTTGAAGGTATTAGAGTTGTCATAGAGTTGCCCTATACCAATAGCGACAAGGTATTTGGAACAACTTTGCAATCTTAAATTAAGGTGTAAAATTGATTTTTTGGTACATACACATTAAGCAATCGATATCAAGATGCGTAAGAATATGAACCTTACATATTTATGCAAATTAATCGTTTTGATGTTATTGGAGTTGTCACAGAGTTGTTCTGTAGCAATAGCGACAGTGTATTTGGAACAACTTTGCAATCTTAAATTAAGGTGTAAAATTGAGTTTTTGGTACATACATATTATGCAATCGATATCAAGATGCGTAAAAATATGAACTTTACATATTTATGCAAATTAGCCGTTTTGATGTTATTGGAGTTGTCATAGAGTTGTCGTATAGCCATAACGACGGTGTCTTTGGAGCAATTTCACAATCTTATATTAAGGTGTAGAATCGATTTTTTGATACATACACAATATGCAATCGATATCAGGTAGCGTAAAAATATGAACTTTACATATTTATGCTAACTAGCCGTTTTGATGTTATTGGAGTTGTCATAGAGTCGCCCTATAGCAATAGCGACAGTGTATTTGGAACAATTTTACAATCTTAGATTAAGATGTAAAATTGATTTTTTGGTACATACATATTATGCAATCGATATCAAGATGCGTAAAAATATGAACTTTACATATTTATGCAAATTAGCAGTTTTGATTTTATTGGAGTTGTCAGAGAGTTGTTCTATAGCAAAAGCGACAGTGTATTTAGAACAACTTTGCAATCTTAAATTTAAGTGTAAAATTGATTTTTTGGTACATACATATTATGCAATCGATATCAAGATGCGTAAAAGTATGAACTTTAAATATTTATGCTAACTCGCCGTTTTGATGTTATTGGAGTTGTCATAGAGTTGTCCTAAAGCAATAGCGACAGTGTATTTGGCACAATTTAGCAATCCGAAATTAAGGTGTAGAATTGATTTTGTGGTACATACACATTATGCAATCGATATCAGGTTGCGTAAAAATATGAACTTTACATATTTATGCTATTTAGCGTTTTGATGTTATTGGAGCTTTCATAGAGTTGTCGTATAGCCATAACGACAGCGTCTTTGGAGCAATTTCACAATCTTTAGATACGGTGTAGAATCGATTTTTTGATACATGCACATTAAGGAATCGATATCAAGTTGCGTAAAAATATGAACTTTACATATTTATGCTAACTCGCCGTTTTGATGTTATTGTAGTTGTCATAGAGTTGTCCTAAAGCAATAGCGACAGTGTATTTGGAACAATTTAGCAATCCGAAATTAAGGTGTAGAATTGATTTCGTGGTACATACATATTATGCAATCGATATCAGGTTGCGTAAAAATATGAACTGTACCTATTTATGCTAACTAGCCGTTTTGATGTTATTGGAGTTGTCATTGAGTTGTCCTAAAGCAATAGCGACAGTGTATTTGGAACAATTTAACAATCCGAAATTAAGGTGTAGAATTGATTTTGTGGTACATACATATTATGCAATCGATATCAGGTTGCGTAAAAATATGAACTTTACATATTTATGCCATTTAGCCGTTTTGATGTTATTGGAGCTTTCATAGGGTTGTTGTATAGCCATAACGACAGTGTCTTTGGAGCAATTTCACAATCCTAAGTTAAGGTGTAGAATCGATTTTTTAATACATACACACTAAGCTATCGATATCAAGTTGCGTAAGAGTATGAACTTTACATATTTATGCTAACTAGCCGTTTTGATGTTATTGGAGCTTTCATAGAGTTGCCCTATAGCCATAGCGACAAGGTATTTGGAACAATTTTGCAATCTTAGATTAAGGTGTAGAATTGATTTTTTGGTACATACAAAATACGCAATCGATATAATCGATATCAGGTAGCGTAAAAATATGAACTTTACATATTTTTGCTAATTACCCGTGATGATGTTATTGGAGCTTTCATACAGTTGCCCTATAGCCATAGCGACAAGGTATTTGGAACAATTTTGCAATCTTAGATTAAGGTGTAGAATTGATTTTTTGGTACATACACAATATGCAATCGATATCAGGTAGCGTAAAAATATGAACTTTACATATTTTTGCTAATTACCGTGTTGTCATAGAGTTGTCCTATAGCAATAGCGACAGTGTATTTAGAGCAATTTAACAATCCTAAATTAAAGTGTAGAATTGATTTTTTGGTATATTCACATTATGCAATCGATATCAGGTTGCGTAAAAATATGAACTTTACATATTTATGCTATTTAGCCGTTTTGATGTTATTGGAGCTTTCATAGAGTTGTCGTATAGCCATAACGACAGTGTCTTTGAAGTAATTTCACAATCTTAAGTTAAGGTGTAGAATCGATTTTTTAATACATACACACTAAGCAATCGATAACAAGTTGCGTAAGAATATGAACTTTACACATTTATGCTAACTAGCCGTTTTGAGTTTATTGGAGCTTTCATAGAGTTGTCCTATAGCCATAGCGACATGGTATTTGGAACAATTTTGCAATCTTAGATTAAGGTGTAGAATTGATTTTTTGGTACATACACATTATGCAATCGATATCAGGTAGCTTAAAAATATGAAATTTACATATTTATGCTAAGTAGCCGTGTAGATGTTATTGGAGTTGTCATAGAGTTGTCCTATAGCAATAGCGACAGTGTATTTCTAAGAATTTAACAATCCTTAATTAAGGTGTAGAATTGAATTTTTGGTACATACACATTATGCAATCGATATCAGGTTGCGTAAAAATATGAAATTTACATATTTATGCTAACTAGCCGTGTAGATGTTATTGGAGTTGTCATAGAGTTGTCCTATAGCAATAGCGACAGTGTATATGGAACAAGTTCACAAGCTTATATTAAGGTGTAGAATCGATTTTTTGATACATACACATTAAACAATCGATATCAAGATGCTTAAAAATATGAACTTTACATATTTATGTTAACAAGCCGTGTAGATGTTATTGGAGTTGTCATAGAGTTGTCCTATAGCAATAGCGACAATGTATTTGGGACAACTTAATAATCCTAAATTAAGGCGTAGAATTGATTTTTTGGTACATACACATTATGCAATCGATATCAGGTTGCGTAAAAATATGAACTTTACATATTTATGTTAATTAGCCTTTTTGAAGTTATGGGAGTTTTCATAGAGTTGTCGTATAGCCATAACGACAGTGCCCTTAGAGCAATTTCACAATCTTAAGATACGGTGCAGAATCGATTTTTTGACACATACAGAATAAGCAATCGTTATCAAGTTGCGTAAAAATATGAACTTTACATATTTATGCTAACTAGCCGTTTTGATGTTATTGGAGTTGTCATAGAATTGTCCTATAGCCATAGCGACAATGTATTTGGAACATTTTTGCAATCTTAGATTAAGGTGTAGAATTGATTTTTTGGTACATACACATTATGCAATCGATATCAGGTTGCGTAAAAATATGAGCTTTACATATTTTTGCTATTTAGCCGTTTTGATGTTATTGGAGTTGTCATAGAATTGTCGTATAGCCATAACGACAATGAATTTGGAACAATTTCACAATCTTAAGTTAAGGTGTAGAACCGATTTTTTTATACATGCACATTAACCGATCGATATCAAGTTGCGTAAAAATATGAACTTTACATATTTATGCTAACTCGCCGTTTTGATGTTATTGGAGTTGTCATAGAGTTGTCGTATAGCCATAGCGACAGTGTATTTGGAGCAATTTCACAATCTTATATTAGGGTGTAGAATCGATTTTTTGATAAATGCACATTAAGCAATCGATATCAAGTTGCATAAAAA
>NW_024394032.1:0-9622 GCF_016617805.1 Bactrocera tryoni
ATATACACATTTAGCAGTCGATATTGAGTTGCTTTAAGTCATTAATTTGAAAAATTTAAGTTAACTAACCTCCTTCATCTTACCGAAGTTGACGCAAAGCCATAACGGCAGTGCATTTGGAAGAATTCGACCACCTTATATTCAGGTATAAAGTCGATTTTCTTGTATATACACATTAAGCAATCGATATTGATTTGCTTTAAATCATTAATGTAACTTATTTAAGTTAACTAGCCTCGTTCATCTTGCTGAAGTTGACATAAAGCCATAACGGCAGTGCATTTGGAAGAATTCGACAATCTTATATTCTGGTATAAAGTCGATTTTCTTGTATATACATATTTAGCAATCGTTATTGATTTGCTTGAAATCATTAATGTAACTTATTTAAGTTAACTAGCCTCCTTCATCTTACCGAAGTTGACATAAAGCCATAACGGCAGTGCATTTGGAAGAATTCGACAATCTTATATTCATGTATAAAGTCGATTATCTTTTATATACACATTTAGTAGTCGATATTGAGTTGCCTTAAATCATTAATGTAACATATTTAAGTTAACTAGCCTCCTACATCTTACCGAAGTTGACATAAAGCCATAACGGCAGTGCATTTGGAAGAATTCGACAATCCTATATTCCGGTATAAAGTCGATTTTCTTGTATATACACATTTAGCAATCGATATTGATTTGCTTTAAATCATTAATGTAACTTATTTAAGTTAATTAGCCTCGTTCATCTTGCTGAAGTTGACATAAAGCCATAACGGCAGTGCATTTGGAAGAATTCGACAATCTTATATTCCGGTATAAAGTCGATTTTCTTGTATATACATATTTAGCAATCGTTATTGATTTGCTTTAAATCATTAATGTAACTTATTTAAGTTAACTAGCCTCCATCATCTTACCGAAGTTGACATAAAGCCATAACGGCAGTGCATTTGGGAGAATTCGACAATGTTATATTCATGTATAACCCATATAATCCCAGCGCCCCATTTTAAAAACGCTTAGTTTATTTTAGTTATTAAAAAATGTAATTGTCTATTACCACAAAATCCTTTAGCTACATATTTTTAGATTGTGCGGCAACACTATCATGTGTTTTGTTTTCACCATAACCTCACTTTTTTTTTCAAACGTGTGAAAGAAATTTGGTGTTTTGTACAATTTGCGATGTCGCCAAATAATAAGTAAGTTTATGTTGTTATATCTTCAAGTTGTGATATTTTTGTGTTAAAGTTTATAAATTTATCTTTGTTGAGTGGAAAAGTAAAGTCAAAAGTGGTTTTTATTGGTTCTGTGAAGTTTTGTAAGAGATATTTTGTGACGCCCCATTTTTGGGGCGCTGAGCACATATGCCCACATGTTTTTTCATAAACTTTTTGTTCACATTTGTTAATTTTCAGTAAATATATGACACATTTTTTCTTTCCGATTTCTTTTTTTCCTGCTTTTTTTATATTTTACGGAAATTCCATAACTGAAACTCACTATTCAGGTTAACTGTTGCTGACATAGTCGATATTTTGGAGTATGAAGAAGATATTATAAATGCTTCTGTTTACATTTGCCTTCCTGAAAATCACATGCTAAGTGATGGTGACAGTGACGAAGACGACGCCGAAGCAGGAAACTTTAATCATCTCTCTGGAAATCAGCTACGAGCTGAAGGGCACTTGCAAATAGTTAGACAAGGTGGTGGTGGATTGAGGCATGAATTTGTTGGGCGGAAAAATCAGTCTGATTCGGACGACAGTGATGACAATGTTTCTTTATCTGAACTAAAAATTGGGAATCAAGCTCAAGTGAGAAAATCAAAGAAAAAACCTCTGCCATATAGAGAGTGGGAGAACAAGGATCTTCCAACGTATGAGAGGCAAACTTGGACTGAACCTGACTTTCTCAACGACTCTCGGAGCCCTGTAGAGTGGTTTGAACTATTTTATGATGACGAGTTAGTAGAATTGATAGTACTTAACTCGAAAAAGTATGCCGTTTACGAGGGGAACGACCAGTTTGACGTAACGCGAGAAGAAATGCGTCTTGTAATTGCTATATTTTTGTTCCGTAAAGCCATAACGGCAGTGCATTTGGAAAAATTCGACAATCTTATATTCAGGTATAAAGTCGATTTTCTTGTAAATACACATTAAGCAATCGATACTGATTTACTTTAAGTCATTAGTGTAACTTATTTAAGTTAACTAGCCTCCTTCATCTTACCGAAGTTGACATAAAACCATAACGGCAGTGCATTTGGAAGAATTTGACAATCTTATATTCCGGTATAAAATCGATTTTCTTGTAAATACACATTTAACAATCGATATTGATTTACTTTAAATCATTAATGTAACTTATTTAAGTTAACTAGCCTCCTTCATCTTACCGAAGTTGACATAAAACCATAACGACAGTGCATTTGGAAGAATTTGACAATCTTATATTCCTGTATAAAGTCGATTTTCTTGTATATACACATTTAGCAGTCGATATTGAGTTGCTTCAAATCATTAATATCAAATATTTAAGATAATTAACTTTCTACATCTTGCTGAAGTTGGCATAAAGCCATAACGGCAGTGCATTTGGAAGAATTCGACAATCTTATATTCAGGTACAAAGTGGATTTTCTTATAAATACACATTAAGCAATCGATATTGATTTACTTTAAATCATTTATGTAACTTATTTAAGTTAACTAGCCTCCTTCATCTTACCGAAGTTGACATAAAGCCATAACGGCAGTGCATTTGGAAGAATTTGACAATCTTATATTGCGGTATAAAGTCGATTTTCTTGTAAATACACATTTAGCAATCGATACTGATTTACTTTAAGTCATTAGTGTAACTTATTTAAGTTAACTAGCCTCCTTCATCTTACCGAAGTTGACAAAAAACCATAACGGCAGTGCATTTGGAAGAATTTGACAATCTTATATTCCGGTATAAAATCGATTTTCTAGTAAATACACATTTAACAATCGATATTGATTTACTTTAAATCATTAATGTAACTTATTTAAGTTAACTAGCCTCCTTCATCTTACCGAAGTTGACATAAAACCATAACGACAGTGCATTTGGAAGAATTTGACAATCTTATATTCCTGTATAAAGTCGATTTTCTTGTAAATACACATTTAGCAATCGTTCTTGATTTACTTTGAATCGTTAATGTAACTTATTTAAGTTAACTAGCATCCTTCATCTTACCGAAGTTGACATAAAACCATAACGACAGTGCATTTGGAAGAATTCGACGATCTTATATTAAGGTATAAAGTAGATTTTCTTGTATATACACATTTAGCAGTCGATATTGAGTTGCTTCAAATCATTAACATCAAATATTTAAGTTAATTAACCTTCTTCAATTTACTGAAGTTGACATAAAGCTATGACGGCAGTGCATTTGGAAGAGTTCGACAATCTTATATTCAGGTATAAAGTGGATTTTCTTGTAAATACACATTTAGCAATCGATACTGATTTATTTTAAATCATTAATGTAACTTATTTAAGTTAACTAGCCTCCTTCATCTTACCGAAGTTGACATAAAACCATAACGGCAGTACATTTGGAAGAATTTGACAATCTTGTATTCCGGTATAAAGTCGATTTTCTTGTAAATACACATTTAGCAATCGATACTGATTTACTTTAAGTCATTAATGTAACTTATTTAAGTTAACTAGCCTCCTTCATCTTACCGAAGTTGATTAAAACCATAACTGCAGTGCATTTGGAAGAATTTGACAATCTTATATTCCGGTATAAAGTCGATTTTCTTGTAAATACACATTTAGCAATCGATACTGATTTACTTTAAGTCATTAATGTAACTTATTTAAGTTAACTAGCCTCCTTCATCTTACCGAAGTTGACATAAAACCATAACGGCAGTGCATTTGGAAGAATTTGACAATCTTATATTCCGGTATATAATCGATTTTCTTGTAAATACACATTAAACAATCGATATTGATTTACTTTAAATCATTAATGTAACTTATTTAAGTTAACTAGCCTCCTTCATCTTACCAAAGTTGACATAAAGCCATAACGGCAGTGCATTTGGAAGAATTCGAGAAACTTATATACAGGAATAAAGTAGATTTTCTTGTACATACACATGTAGCAGTCGATATTGAGTTGCTTCAAATCATTAACATCAAATATTTGAGTTAATTAGCCTTCTTCATCTTGCTGAAGTTGGCATAAAGCCATAACGGCAGTGCATTTGGAGGAACTCGACAATCTTATATTCAGGTATAAAGTCGATTTTCTTGTATATACGTATTTAGCAATCGATATTGATTTGCTTTAAATCATTAATGTAAATTATTTAAGTTAACTAGTATCCTTCATCTTACCGAAGTTGACATAAAACCATAACGACAGTGCATTTGGAAGAATTCGACGATCTTATATTAAGGTATAAAGTAGATTTTCTTGTATATACACATTTAGCAGTCGATATTGAGTTGCTTCAAATCATTAACATCAAATATTTAAGTTAATTAACCTTCCTTAATTTACTGAAGTTGACATAAAGCCATCACGGCAGTGCATTTCGAAGAGTTCGACAATCTTATATTCAGGTATAAAGTCGATTTTCTTGTAAATACACATTTAGCAATCGATACTGATTTACTTTAAGTCATTAATGTAACTTATTTAAGTTAACTAGCCTCCTTCATCTTACCGAAGTTGATTAAAACCATAACGGCAGTGCATTTGGAAGAATTTGACAATCTTATATTCCGGTATAAAGTCGATTTTCTTGTAAATACACATTAAGCAATCGATACGTATTTACTTTAAGTCATTAATGTAACTTATTTATGTTAACTAGCCTCCTTCATCTTACCGAAGTTGACATAAAACCATAACGGCAGTGCATTTGGAAGAATTTGACAATCTTATATTCCGGTATATAATCGATTTTCTTGTAAATACACATTAAACAATCGATATTGATTTACTTTAAATCATTAATGTAACTTATTTAAGTTAACTAGCCTCCTTCATCTAACCGAAGTTGACATAAAGCCATAACGGCAGTGCATTTGGAAGAATTCGACAATCTTATATTCAGGTATTAAGTCGATTTTCTTGCATATACACATTTAGCAGTCGATACTGAGTTGCTTTAAATCATTAGCATCAATTATTTAAGGTGATTAGCTATCTTCGTCTTGCTGAAGTTGACATAAAGCCATAACGGCAGTGCATTTGGAAGAATTCGACAATCTTATATTCTGGTATAAAGTCGATTTTCTTGTATATACACATTTAGTAGTCGACATTGAGTTGCCCTGAATCATTAATTTAACATATTTAAGTTAATTAACCTTCTTAATCTTGCTGAAGTTAACATAAAGCCATAACGGCAGTGCATTTGGGAGAATTCGACAATCTTATATTCAGGTATAAAGTCGATTTTCTTGTATATACACATTTATTGAGTTGCTTCAAATCATTGACATCAAATATTTAAGATAATTAACATTCTTCATCTTGCTGAAGTTGACATAAAGCCATAACGGCAGTGCATTTGGAAGAATTCGACAATTTTATATTCAGGTATAAAGTTGATTTTCTTGTATATACACATTTAGCAGTTTATAATGAGTTGCTTCGAATCATTAACATCAAATATTTAAGTTAATTAACCTTCTCCATTTTACTGACGTTGACACAAAGCCATAACGGCAGTGCATTTGGAAGAATTCGACAATCTTATATAAAGGCATAAAGTCGATTTTCTTGTATATACACATTCAGTAGTCGATATTGAGTTGCCTTAAATCACTAATTTAACATATTTAAGTTAATTAACATTTTACATCTTACTGAAGTCGACATAAAGCCATAACGGCAGTGTATTTGGAAGAATTAGACAATCTTACATTTAGGCATAAAGCAGATTTTCTTGTATATACACATTTATTGAGTTGCTTCAAATCATTGACATCAAATATTTAAGATAATTAACATTCTTCATCTTGCTGAAGTTGACATAAATCCATAACGGCAGTGCATTTGGAAGAATTCGACAATCTTATATCCAGGTATAAAGTCGATTTTCTTGTATATACATATTTAGCAATCGTTATTGAGTTGCCTTAAATCATTAATGTAACTTATTTAACTTAACTAGCCTCCTTCATCTTACCGAAGTTGACATAAAGCCATAACGGCAGTGCATTTGGAAAAATTCCACAATCTTATATTCCGGTATAAAGTCGATTTTCTTGTATATACACATTCAGCAGTCGATATTGAGTTGCTTCAAATTATTAACATTAAATATTTAAGTTAATTAACCTTCTTCATTTTAGTGTAGTTGACATAAAGCCATAACGGCAGTGCATTTGGAAGAATTCGACAATGTTATATTCAGGTATAAAGTCGATTTTCTTGTATATAGCTTGCTTCAAATCAATAAAATCAAATATTTAAGATAATTAAGCTTCTTCATCTTGCTGAAGTTGACATAAAGCCATAACGGCAGTGCATTTTTAAGAATTCGACAATCTTATGTTCTGGTATAAAGTCGATTTTCTTGTATATACATATTTAGCAATCGTTATTGATTTGCTTGAAATCATTAATGTAACTTATTTAAGTTAACTAGCCTCCTTCATCTTACCGAAGTTGACATAAAGCCATAACGGCAGTGCATTTGGAAGAATTCGACAATCTTATATTCATGTATAAAGTCGATTTTCTTTTATATACACATTTAGTAGTCGATATTGAGTTGCCTTAAATCATTAATGTAACATATTTAAGTTAACTAGCCTCCTACATCTTACCGAAGTTGACATAAAGCCATAACGGCAGTGCATTTGGAAGAATTCGACAATCCTATATTCCGGTATAAAGTCGATTTTCTTGTATATACACATTTAGCAATCGATATTGATTTGCTTTAAATCATTAATGTAACTTATTTAAGTTAATTAGCCTCGTTCATCTTGCTGAAGTTGACATAAAGCCATAACGGCAGTGCATTTGGAAGAATTCGACAATCTTATATTCTGGTATAAAGTCGATTTTCTTGTATATACATATTTAGCAATCGTTATTGATTTGCTTTAAATCATTAATGTAACTTATTTAAGTTAACTAGCCTCCTTCATCTTACCGAAGTTGACATAAAGCCATAACGGCAGTGCATTTGGGAGAATTCGACAATGTTATATTCATGTATAACCCATATAATCCCAGCGCCCCATTTTAAAAACGCTTAGTTTATTTTAGTTATTAAAAAATGTAATTGTCTATTACCACAAAATCCTTTAGCTACATATTTTTAGATTGTGCGGCAACACTATCATGTGTTTTGTTTTCACCATAACCTCACTTTTTTTTTCAAACGTGTGAAAGAAATTTGGTGTTTTGTACAATTTGCGATGTCGCGAAATAATAAGTAAGTTTATGTTGTTATATCTTCAAGTTGTGATATTTTTGTGTTAAAGTTTATAAATTTATCTTTGTTGAGTGGAAAAGTAAAGTCAAAAGTGGTTTTTATTGGTTCTGTGAAGTTTTGTAAGAGATATTTTGTGACGCCCCATTTTTGGGGCGCTGAGCACATATGCCCACATGTTTTTTCATAAACTTTTTGTTCACATTTGTTAATTTTCAGTAAATATATGACACATTTTTTCTTTCCGATTTCTTTTTTTCCTGCTTTTTTTATATTTTACGGAAATTCCATAACTGAAACTCACTATTCAGGTTAACTGTTGCTGACATAGTCGATATTTTGGAGTATGAAGAAGATATTATAAATGCTTCTGTTTACATTTGCCTTCCTGAAAATCACATGCTATGTGATGGTGACAGTGACGAAGACGACGCCGAAGCAGGAAACTTTAATCATCTCTCTGGAAATCAGCTACGAGCTGAAGGGCACTTGCAAATAGTTAGACAAGGTGGTGGTGGATTGAGGCATGAATTTGTTGGGCGGGAAAATCAGTCTGATTCGGACGACAGTGATGACAATGTTTCTTTATCTGAACTAAAAATTGGGAATCAAGCTCAAGTGAGAAAATCAAAGAAAAAACCTCTGCCATATAGAGAGTGGGAGAACAAGGATCTTCCAACGTATGAGAGGCAAACTTGGACTGAACCTGACTTTCTCAACGACTCTCGGAGCCCTGTAGAGTGGTTTGAACTATTTTATGATGACGAGTTAGTAGAATTGATAGTACTTAACTCGAAAAAGTATGCCGTTTACGAGGGGAACGACCAGTTTGACGTAACGCGAGAAGAAATGCATCTTGTAATTGCTATATTTTTGTTGAGTGGCTATTGTTCCTATGCAAGACAGCGAATGTTTTGGGACACAGGTGCTGATACATATCACCCTGGCGTTGCCAACTCTATGACAAGATTTCGGTTCGAGCAAATTTTGAAATATATGCACGTAAGCGACAATACATTATTAGATCAGGGAGATAAGTTTACAAAGGTTCGCCCATTGTGGAATAAACTTAACGCAAGTTGGATGAGATATTTTCCGCGCTTTACGAATGTAAGTATAGATGAATCCATGGTACCGTATTACGGCCACCATAGCACAAAACAACATATCCATGGAAAACTAATCCGATTTGGTTATAAGATTTGGTGCATGGCAACTCGCCTAGGATATTTGATTCAAGCTGAATCTTATCAAGGAGCCTCCACCGGTAATACTAATCCCGAGCTAGGAGTCACTTCGTTTGCTAACAGCACTGAAGGAATCTGGACATCAGGGAACTGGCACTATTCGATCAAATCGCGTCGAAAAAGCACCTTTGGAGTCACTTCAAAGCATAAAATCCAAACCGAGGGGTAGCTATCATCAGATTACTGATAAGAAATCAGGTATTACGCTGGTTCGCTATAATGACAACAACGTAGTTACTTTGGCCTCCTCTGCCGAAGGAGTACTACCTCTGGGATCGGCTCAACGATGGTCAAGCAGTCAAAAGAAAAAGATAGGTATTCCACAACCATTATGTATCCAGCAGTACAATAGATATATGGGCGGTACTGACCGATTAGATCAGAATGTGGGATGTTATCGAATCAGTATCAATCGTAAAAAGTGGTACTGGCAGTTGATGATGTGGCCTTTGAACGTATCCGTGAACAATGCGTTTCAACTTTATAAACTGTCTCCAGATGGTCAAGAAAATCGTTCATTAGACTATCTTGCATTTATTAGAGTAATAACTACTACATATCTTGGTAAATATATTCATTATTCATGTTTCTATTTGCCATAATTACTTCTTTGCTTAGGAAAATACTCCCTTCCACGTACAATGGGTCGCCCCTTGAAGCCTCGTTGCAAAAGACGTAGAGTTCCAGACGGGGTTCGCCTTGATGGTCAAGGCCACATAATAATTTCAAATGCAACTCAAATAAGATGTGCAATGTGCCATAAAAACACAACTAAAAAGTGTCGAAAATGTGATGTTGGATGTCACACAAACTATTTTGAGGCTTTCCATTCATAATTTTATTTATATTTATTTTAATTCAATCAATTAAAAAGTGGTATCTGAATTAAATTTATAATTTTCTTTAATAAAACTGAAATCACATC
>NW_024394033.1:0-5089 GCF_016617805.1 Bactrocera tryoni
AACTGCAGTGTATTTGGAAAAATTCCATAATTTTACATTTAGGTATAAAACAGACTTTCTTGAATGTACACATTTAGAAGATCATATCAAGTTACTTCAAATCATTAGCTTCACTTATTAAAGTTAATTAACCTTCGCCATCTTACAGAAGTTCGCTTAAAGCCAAAACGGCAGAACATTTGAAAAAATTCCATAATTTTACATTTAGGTATAAAACCGACTTCCTTGAAAGTGCACATTTAGAAATCCACATCAAGTTACTTCAAATTATTAAATTCACATATTAAAGTTAATTAACTTTCTTCATCTTACAGAAGTTGGCATAAAGCCAAAACGGCAGTGCATTTGGAAAATTTTCATAATTTTACATTTAGGTATAAAACCGACTTTCTTGCATGTTCACATTTAGAAATCCGAAACAAGTTACTGCAAATCATTAAATTCACAAATTAAAGTTAATTAATCTTCTTCATCTTACAGAAGTTGTCATAGAGCCAAAACGGCAGTATATTTTGAAAAATTCCACAATTTTACATTTAGGTATAAAACCGACTTTCTTGCATGTTCACATTTAGAAATCCATATCAAGTTGCTTCAAATCATTAGCTTAACATATCAAAGTTAATTAACTTTCTTCTTCAGTTGGCATAAAGCCAAGACGACAGTGCATTTGGAAAAATTCCACAACTTTACATTTAGGTATAAGCCGATTTTCTGTCATGTACACATTTAGAAATCCATATCAACTTATTTCAAATTATTAAATTCGCATATTAAAGTTAATTAACCCTCACCATCTTACTCAAGTTGACATAAGACCACAACGGCAGTGCATTTGGAAAAATTCCAAAATTTTACATTTAGGTATAAAATCGACTTTCTTGCATGTATACATTTAGAAATCCATATCAAGTTGCTTCAAATTATTAAATTCACATATTAAAGTTAATTAACGTTCTTCATCTTACAGAAGTTGCAATAAAGCCAAAACGGCAGTGCATTTGGAAAAATTCCACAATTTTACATTTAGGTATAAACCGATTTTCTGGCATGTACACATTTAGAAATCCATATCAAGTTATTTCCAATTATTAAATTCACATTTTAAAGTTAACTAACTTTCTTCATATTACAGAAGTTGGCATAAAGCCAAAACGGCAGTGCATTTGAAACAATCCCACAATATTTTATTTAGGTATAAAACCGATTTTCTTGCATGTACACATTTATAAATCCATTTCAAGTTACTTCAAATTATTAAATTTACATATTAAAGATATATAATGTTCTTCATCTTACAGAAGTTGTCATAAAGCCAAAACGGCAGTACATTTGGAAAAACTCCACAATTTTGCATTTAGGTACAAAACCGACTTTCTCGCATGTACACATTTAGAAATCCATATCAAGTTATTTCAGATTATTAAATTCACATATTAAAGTTAACTAAACCTCACCATCTTACTCAAGTTGACATAAGACCATAACCGCAGTTCATTTGGAAAAATTCCAAAATTTTACATTTAGGTATAAAATCGACTTTCTTGCATGTACACATTTAGAAATCCATATCAAGTCGCTTCAAATTATTAAATTCACATATTAAAGTTAATTAACGTTCTTCATCTTACAGAAGTTGCCATAAAGCCAAAACGGCAGTGCATTTGGAAAAATTTCACAATTTTACATTTAGGTATAAACCCAATTTTCTGGGATGTACACATTTTGAAAGCCATATCAAGTTGCTTCAAACCATTGGCTCAACATATTAAAGTTAATTAACCATCATCTTTTTACTCAAGTTGGCATAAAGCCATAACGGCAGTGCATTTGGAAAAATTCCACAATTTTACATTTAGGTATAAAAGCGACTTTCTTGCATGTACACATTTAGACATCCATATCAATTTGCTTCAAATCATTAGCTTATCATATTAAAGATAATTAACTTTCTTCATCTTACAGTAGTTGGCATAACGAAAAAACGACAGTGCATTTGGAAAAATTCCATAATTTTACATTAAGGTATAAAACCCACTTTCTTGCATGTACACATTTTGAACTCCAAGTTGCTTCAAATAATTAGCTTAACATATTAAAGTTAATTAACCATCTTCATCTTACAGAAGTTGGCATTAAGTCAAAACTGCAGTGCATTTGGAAAAATTCCATAATTTTACATTTAGGTATAAAACAGACTTTCTTGAATGTACACATTTAGAAGATCATATCAAGTTACTTCAAATCATTAGCTTCACTTATTAAAGTTAATTAACCTTCGCCATCTTACAGAAGTTCGCTTAAAGCCAAAACGGCAGAACATTTGAAAAAATTCCATAATTTTACATTTAGGTATAAAACCGACTTCCTTGAATGTACACATTTAGAAATCCACATCAAGTTACTTCAAATTATTAAATTCACATATTAAAGTTAATTAACTTTCTTCATCTTACAGAAGCTGGCATAAAGCCAAAACGACAGTGCATTTGGAAAAATTTCATAATTTTACATTTAGGTATAAAACCAACTTTCTTGCATGTACACATTTAGAAATCCATATCAAGTTACTGCAAATTATTAAATTCACATATTAAAGTTAATTAATCTTCTTCATCTTACAGAAGTTGTCATAGAGCCGAAACGGCAGTATATTTTGAAAAATTCCACAATTTTACATTTAGGTATAAAACCAACTTTCTTGCATGTACACATTTAGAAATCCATATCAAGTTGCTTTAAATCATTAGCTTAACATATTAAAGTTAATTAACCTTCTTCATCTTACTAAAGTTCGCATAAAGCCAAAACGGCAGTGCATTTGAAAAAATTCCACAATTTTACATTTAGGTATACAACCGATTTTCTGGCATGTACACATTTCGAAATCCATATCAAGTTTCTTCAAATCATTAGCTTAACATATCAAAGTTAATTAACTTTCTTCATCTTACAGAAGTTGGCATAAAGCCAAAACGGCAGTACATTTGGAAAAATTCCATAATTTTACATTTAGGTATAAAACCGACTTTCTTGAATGTACACATTTAGAAATCCAAATCAAGTTACTTCAAATCATAAATCAATATAAAACCGACTTCCTTGAATGTACACATTTAGAAATCCATATTAAGTTACTTCAAATTATTAAATTCACATATTAAAGTTAATTAACTTTCTTCATCTTACAGAACTTGGCATAAAGCCAAAACGGCAGTGCATTTGGAAAAATTTCATAATTTTACATTTAGGTATAAAACCGACTTTCTTGCACGTACACATTTAGAAATCCATATCAAGTTGTTGCAAATCATTAGCTTACCATATCAAAGTTAATTAACCTTCGTCATCTTACAGAAGTTCGCAAAAAGCAAAAACGGCAATGCATTTGGAAAAATTCCACAATTTTTCATTTAGGTATAAAACCGACTTTCTTGCATGTCTACATTTAGAAATCCATATCAAGTTAGTTCAAATTATTAAATTCACATATTAAAGTTAATTAATCTTCTTCATCTTACAGAAGTTGGCATAACGAAAAAACGGCAGAACATTTGAAAAAATTCCACAATTTTACATTTAGGTATACAACCGATTTTCTGGCATAAATGTGTATATGTGAAATC
Organism: Bactrocera tryoni; assembly: GCF_016617805.1. Lineage (NCBI taxonomy): Eukaryota > Metazoa > Arthropoda > Insecta > Diptera > Tephritidae > Bactrocera > Bactrocera tryoni. Next base: position 3,627 of record NW_024394033.1, read on the forward strand.
CATATCAAGTTCACAAACAAATCACATATTAAAGTTAATTAACTTTCATCATCTTACAAAAGATGGCATAAAGCCAAAACCTCGAATGCATTTGGAAAAATCCCATAATTTTACATATCGGTACAAAACCGACTTTCATGCATGTACACATTTAGAAATCCATATCAAGTTGCTTCAAATCATTATCTTAACATATTAAAGTTAATTAACCTTCTTCATCTTACTGAAGGTGGCATAAAGCCAAAACGGCAGTGCATTCGGAAAAATTCTACAATTTTACATTTAGGTATACAACCGATTTTCTGGCATGTACACATTTATAAACCATATCAAGTTGCTTCAAATCATCAGCTGAACATATTAAATTTAATTAACTTTCTTCATCTTACTGAAGTTGGCAGAAGGCCATAACGGCAGTGCATTTTGAAAAATTCCATAATTTTACATTTAGGTATAAAACCGGCTTTCTTGCATCTACACCTTTAGAAATCCCTATCAAGTTGCTTCAAATTATTATCTTAACATATAAAAGTTAATTAACCTTCTTCGTATTACTGAAGTTGGCATAAAGCTAAAACGGCAGTGCATTTGGAAAAATTCCACAATTTTACATTTAGTATAAAACCGATTTTTTGGCATGTACACATTTAGAAATCCATATCGAGTTGCTTCAAATCATTAGCTACACATATTAAAGTTAATTAACCTTCGCCAACTTACAGAAGTTCGCATAAAGCCAAAACGGCAGGACATTTGGAAAAATTCCATAACTTTACATTCAGGTATAAAACCGACTTTCGTGCATGTACACATTTAGAAATCCATATCGAGTTGCTTCAAATCATTAGCTTCACACATTAAAGTTAATTAACCTTCGCCAACTTACAGAAGTTCGCATAAAGCCAAAACGGCAGGACATTTGGAAAAATTCCATAACTTTACATTTAGGTATAAAACCGACTTTCGTGCATGTACACATTTAGAAATCCATATCGAGTTGTTTCAAATCATTAGCTACACACATTAAAGTTAATTAACTTTCGTCATCTTACAGAAGTTGGCATAAAGCCAAAACGACAGTGCATCTGGAAAATTGCACAACACTTTTTATTTAGGTATAAAAACGATTTTCTTGCATGTACACATTTAGAAATCCATATCAAGTTACTTCAAATTATTAAATTCACATATTAAAGTTAATTAACCCTCACCATCTTACTCAAGTTGACATTAGAACATAACGGCAGTGCATTTGGAAAATTTCCACAATTTTACATTTTGTATAAAACCGATTTCTTGGCATGTACACATTTAGAAATCCATATCAAGTTGCTTCAAATCATTAGCTTAACATATTAAAGTTAATTAACATTCGTCATTTTACAGAATTTCGCATAACGCAAAATCGGCAGTGCATTTGGAAAAATTCCACAATTTTACATTTAGGTATAAAACCGACTTTC
>NW_024394034.1:0-2714 GCF_016617805.1 Bactrocera tryoni
TTCAAACAAAAATGTGATTTTTCTCAAAAAACTACATATGATTGTGAACAATATTGCCACGCCCTGGTAGGGATAGAGAATAGGCTGAGCGATTTACTAAAATCCCTTTAAATTTACTAATCGGCGCAATTTATTTGACCCACCTACGGTAAATACTTTGGCCGCTAGTGCGTTTACAATGGTGAAACCAAAATGTGATTTTTCTCAAAAAACTACATATGATTGTGAACAATAGTGCCACGCCCCTGGTAAGGATAGGGAATAGGCTGTGAGCTTCCCTAAAAGCACCTTAAATTTACTAATTGGCGCAATGTATTTGGCCCACATACGTTAGATACTTTGGCCGCTAGTGCGTTTACAACGGTGAGACCAAAATGTGACTTTTTCTCAAAAAACTGCATTTCTTTTGAACAATATTGTTACGCCCCTGGTAGGGATAGAGGACAGGTTGAGAGCTTTCCTAAAAGCACTTAAAATTTACTAATCGGCGCAGTTTATTTGACCCACCTACGTTAAATACTTTGGCCGCTAGTGCGTTTACAAAGGTGAAACCAAAATGTGACTTTTTCTCAAAAAACTGCATTTCTTTTGAACAATATTGCCACGTTCCTGGTAGGGATAGAGAATAGGCTGAGCGCTTTCCCAAAAGTCCTTTAAATTTACTAACCAGCGCAATTTTTTTTGACCCACCTACGTTAAACACTTTGGCCGCTAGTGCGTTTACAAGGGTGAAACCAAAATGTGATTTTTCTCAAAAAACTACATATGATTGTGGACAATATTGCCACGCCCCTGGTAGGGAGAGAGAATAGGCTGTGAGCTTCCCTAAAAGCACTTTAAATTTTCTAATTAGCGCAATGTATTTGACCCACCTACGTTAGATACTTTGGCCGCTAGTGCGTTTACAACGGTGAAACCAAAATGTGATTTTTCTCAAAAAACTGCACTTGTTTGTGAACACTATTACCACGTCCCTGGTTGGGATAGAGGACAGGTTGAAAGCTTTCCGAAAAGCCCTTTAAATTTACTAATTGGCGCAATGTATTTGAAACACCTACGTTAAATACTTTGGCCGCTAGTGCGTTTAAAATGGTGAAACCAAAATGTAGTTTTTCTCAAAAAACTACATATAATTGTGAACAATATTGCCACGCCCCTGGGACGTATAGAGGATAGGCTGAGAGCTTTCTTCAAAACCCTTTAAATTTACTAATCGGCGCAATTTTTTTGACCCACCGACGCCAAATTCTTAGAGCGTTTACAAAGTTCATACAAAAATGTGACTTTTCTCAAAAAACTACATTTCTTTGTGAACAATACTGTTACGCCCCTGGTAGGGATAAAGGACAGGTTGAGAGCTTTCCTAAAAGTCCTTTAAATTTAATAACAGGTGCAATTTATTTGACCCACCTACGTCAAATACGTTAGCCGCTAGAGCGTTTATAAAGTTCTAACAAATATGATTTTTCTCAAAAGACTACATATGATTGTGAACAATATTGCCACGCCCTGGTAGGGATAGAGAATAGGCTGAGCGATTTACTAAAATCCCTTTAAATTTACTAACCGGTGATATTTTTCCGACCTACCTACGCCAAACACTTTAGCCGCTAGAGCGTTTACAAAGTTCAAACAAAAATGTGATTTTTCTCAAAAAACTACATTTGATTGTGAACACTATTACCATTACAATACTGTTACGCTTCTGGTAGGGATAAAGGATAGGTTGAGGGCTTTCCTGAAAGCCCTTCAAATTACCTAACCGGCGCAATTTATTTTTCCCACCTACGTCAAATACGTTAGCCGCTAGAGCGTTTAAGAAGCTCAAAGAAAAATGTGATTTTTTCTCAAAAAACTACGTTTGATTGTGAACACTATTACCATTACAATACTGTTACGCTCCTGGTAGGGATAAAGGATAGGTTGAGGGCTTTCCTGAAAGCTCTTCAAATTACCTAACCGGCGCAATCTATTTGTCCCACCTACGTCAAATACGTTAGCCGCTAGGGCATTTACAAAGTTCAAAGAAAAATGTGATTTTTTCTCAAAAAACTACATATGATTGTGAACAATATTGCCACGCCCCTGGTAGGGATAGAGAATAAACTGAGCGCTTTCTTAAAAGCCCTTTAAATTTAATAACCGGTGCAATTTTTTCTACCCACCTACGCAAAATACTTTAGCCGCTAGAGCGTTTACAAAGTTCACACAAAATGTGATTTTTCTCAAAAAACTACGTTTCTATTTGAGAAATACTGTTGCGCCCCTGGTAGGGACAAAGGATAGGTTGAGGGCTTTCCTGAAAGCTCTTCAAATTACCTAACCGGCGCAATCTATTTGTCCCACCTACGCCAAATACTTTAGCCGCTAGAGCGTTTTCAAAGTTCAAACAAAAATGTGATTTTTCTCAAAAAACTGCATTTCTTTGTGAACAATATTGTTACGCCCTTGGTAGGGATAGAGGACAGGTTGAGAGTTTTCCTAAAAGTCCTTTAAATTTAATAACAGGTGCATTTTATTTGACTAACCTATGTCACATACGTTAGCCGCTAGAGCGTTTACAACAATGAACAATATTGCCACGCCCCTGGTAGGGATAGAGAATAGGCTGAGCGCTTTCCTAAAAGCCCTTAAAATTTAATAACCGGTGCAATTTTTCTGACTCACCAACGTTAAATACTTTGGCCGTTAGTGCGTTTACAAGGGTGAAACCA
>NW_024394035.1:0-19508 GCF_016617805.1 Bactrocera tryoni
AATTACAGAGTTTTACATTTAGGTATGAAACCGATTTTCTTGCATGTACACATTTAGAAATCCATATCAGTTTGCCTCAAATCTTTAGCTTCACATATTAAAGTTAATTAACCCTCTACATCTTACTCAAGTTGACATAATGCTATAACGGCAGTGCATTTGGAAAAATTACAGAATTTTACATTTAGGTGTAAAACCGATTTTCTTGCATATACACATTTAGAAATCCACAGCAAATTGCTTTAAGTCATTAGCTTCACATATTAAAGTTAATTAACCTTCTTTATTTTACCATCGCATAAAACCAAAACGACAGTGCATTTGGAGAAATTCCACACTTTGACATTAAGGTATAAAAGCGATTTTCTTTCATATGCACATTTAGAAATTCATATAAGTTGCCTCAAATCATAAGCTTCACATATTAAAGTTAATTAACCCTTTTCATATTACTGAAGTTGGCATAAAGTTAAAACGGCAGTGCATTTGGAAAAATTACAGAATTTTACATTTAGGTATGAAACCGATTTTCTTGCACGTACACATTTAGAAATCCATATCAAGTTGCCTCAAATCATTAGCTTCACATATTAAAGTTAATTAACCCTCTTAATCTTACTCAAGTTGACATAATGCTATAACGGCAGTGCATTTGGAAAAATTATAGAGTTATACATTTAGGTATGAAACCGATTTTCTTGCATGTACACATTTAGAAATCCATATCAATTTGCCTCATATCATTAGCTTCACATATTAAAATTAATTAACGCTCTACATCTTACTCAAGTTTACATAATGCTTTAACGGCAGTGCATTTGGAAAAATTACAGAATTTTACATTTAGGTGAAAAACCGATTTTCTTGCATGTACACATTTAGAAATCCATATCAAGTTGCCTTCAATCATTAGCTTCACGTATTAAAGTTAATTAACCCTTTTCATATTACTGAAGTTAGCATAAAGTTAAAACGGCAGTGCATTTGGAAACTTCCAGAATTTTACATTTATGTATAAAACCGATTTTCTTGCATGTACATGCTTAGAAATCCATATCAAGTTGCCTCAAATCATTAGCTTCACATAATAAAGTTAATTAACCTTTTTCATCTTACAGAAGTCGGCATAAAATTAAAACGACAGTGCATTGGGAAAAACTACAGAATTTTACATTTAGGTATAAAACCGATTTTCTTGCAATATACGCATTAAGTAATCCACAACGAATTGCTTCAAATATTAAAGTTAATTAACCCTCAACGTCTTACAGAAGTTGGCAGAAAGCCTAAACGGTAGTGCATTTGGAAAAATTTCATAACTTTGCATATAGGTATAAAACCGATTTTCTTGCATGTACACATTAAGAAATCCATATCAAGTTGCTTCAAATCATTAGCTTCACATAGTAAAGTTAATTAACCTTCTTCATCTTAGTGAAATTGGCACAAAGCCAAAACGGCAGTGAATTTAGAAAATTCCAGAATTTTACATTTAGGTGTAAAACCGATTTTCTTGAATGTTCACATTTAGAAATCCATATCAAGTTTCCTCAAATCATTAGCTTCACATATTAAAGTTAATTAACCCTCTTAATCTTACTCAAGTTGACATAAAGCCATAAGGACAGTGCATTTGGAAAAATTCCACAATTTCACATTTAGGTATAAAACCGATTTTCCTGCATTTAGACATTTAGCAAATCATATCGAGTTGATTCAAACCATTAACTTCACATATTCAAGTTAAGTTACCTTCTTCATCTTGCTCAAGTTGACATAAAGCCGCAACGGCAGTGCATTTGGAAAAAAATGCACATTTAGAAATACATATGAGTTTTTTTCACATATTCAAGTTAATTAACCTGCTTCATCTTACTCAAGTTGACATAAAGCCACAACGGCAGTGCATTTGGAAAAAACTCCACAATTTGAAATTTAGGTATAAAAGCGATTTTCTGGCATATGCACATTTTGAAATACATATGAATTTTCTTCAAATCATAAGCTTAACATATTAAAGTTAATTAACCTTTCTCATCTTACAGAAGTTGGTATAAAGCCAAAACGACATTGTATGTGGAAAAATTACAGAATTTTACATTTAGGTGTAAAACCGATTTTCTTGCATGTACACATTTAGAAATCCATATCAAGTTTCCGCAAATCATTAGCTTCACATATTAAAGTTAATTAACCTTCTTCATCTTACTGAAGTTAGCATAAAACCAAAACGACAGTGCATTTGGAGAAATTCCACAATTTGACATTAAGGTATAAAGGCGATTTTCTTTCATATGCACATTTAGAAATTCATATAAGTTGCCTCAAATCATAAGCTTCACATATTAAAGTTAATTAACCCTTTTCATATTACTGAAGTTGGCATAAAGTTAAAACGGCAGTGCATTTGGAAAAATTACAGAATTTTACATTTAGGTATGAAACCGATTTTCTTGCACGTACACATTTAGAAATCCATATCAAGTTGCCTCAAATCATAAGCTTCACATATTAAAGTTAATTAACCCTCTTTATCTTACTCAAGTTGACATAATGCTATAACGGCAGTGCATTTGGAAAAATTACAGAGTTTTACATTTAGGTATGAAACCGATTTTCTTGCATGTACAGATTTAGAAATCCATATCAATTTGCCTCAAATCATTAGCTTCACATATTAAAATTAATTAACGCTCTACATCTTACTCAAGTTGACATAATGCTATAACGGCAGTGCATTTGGAAAAATTACAGAATTTTACATTTAGGTGTAAAACCGATTTTCTTGCATGTACACATTTAGAAATATATACCAAGTTGTCTACAATCATTAGCTTCACATATTAAAGTTAATTAACCCTTTTCATATTACTGAAGTTGGCATAAAGTTAAAACGGCAGTGCATTTGGAAACTTCCAGAATTTTACATTTATGTATAAAACCGATTTTCTTGCATGTACACGGTTAGAAATCCTTATCAAGTTGCCTCAAATCATTAGCTTTACATAATAAAGTTAATTAACCCTTTTCATCTTACAGAAGTCGGCATAAAATCAAAACGATAGTGCATTGGGAAAAATTACAGAATTTTACATTTAGGTATAAGACCGATTTTGTTGCAATATACACATTAAGTAATCCACAACGAATTGCTTCAAATCATTAGCTTCACATATTAAAGTTAATTAACCCTCACCATCTTACTGAATTTGGAAGAAAGCCTAAACGGCAGTGCATTTGGAAAAATTCCACAATTTTGGATTTAGGTATGAAAACGATTTTCTTGCTCGTGCACCTTTAGAAATCCATATCAAGTTGCTTCATTTCATTAACTTTACAAATTAAAGTAAATTCCAGAATTTTACATTTGAAATGAAGCCGATTTTCCTGCATTTAAACATTTAGTCATCCATGCCGACTTAATTCAAATCATTAACTTCACATATTCAAGTTAATTAAACTTCGTCATCTTACAGAAGTTGACATAAAGGCATAACGGCAGTGCATTTGGAAAAAATTCCATAATTTTACATTCAGGTATAAAACCGATTTTCTTGCATATACGCATTTAGAAATACATATGAAGCTGCTTCAAATCATTAACTTTACATATTAAAACTAGTTAACCTTCTTCATCTAACCAAAGCACAGTGGTCCGGCTTGTATGGGGTCGCGGCCATAAATGGTTCTAATGGTAGTAGAGAGCTGAAATTTTCAGCAAGGCTTAACAAAGATATTTAGAAAATGTGGTAAAAATTTCAATACCAGGGGTCGACCAGGTGCTAAATAAATTAGAGTTTTGTTTATTTTAACTTTAAAGGTGCCTAAAAGTATGCTATTAAAAGTGATTGGCCGATTTCACCATACAAAAACACAAGTTTTTACTATTTTGTTTTTTATTATATTTTATAATAGTTAAATCTTATACTTTTAAAACTCTTCCCCCATCTAATCCTCAAGCTATATACGACGTCGCTTTGTTCTAGATGAAGACTCCGCAAAATCAACCTTTCGACGACCACGATGAGGACTTTCCGCTATATGCTGAGATGAATTTTTGGTCGACTTAAGGACAATTGACTCCATTACATTTAGCCAATCATATTGATATTGTACAATTTACGATATTTTCCGATCATACCGAGTCCAAAAAACAACAATTTTTTAACATATGTAGCCAACCGATTTACAAAGTTCGTTGAGTTCGAAATTGTAGCCGTTATTCTCAATATTAAATTTGACATCGTCGATAACTTCCCGTAATTTCGCAGCGTTGCTACCGTCTTTGGTGCACCATAAATTTAAAATATACTGTCGTGAAAATACACAACGATACGAATCTCCTTTGGGAATGCAAACAAAAATTATAAAAAAAATGGAAAAATAATTAGAATAATTTTAAGTAATAGTAATTAACTGACAAATAAAAGCTGTAAATAATCACAAAAGACAAACACAAAGACACAACAAAGACAGAGACACAAAAGACGACACAGGGGCTCCGCTGCAGCGCGCTGGCAAAATTTGACTTTGAAAAAATAAGAAGTCGTGTTAGCATATTAACGATTACAACTACATCCGCAACTTTCCGCACCTAACTTTAACGATTTTAACATCTTAAAACTCTAATTAAGATAAAAAATAATAATCCTAATAGGGAATCGTGGGGGAACACAACTAAAACTTTAGGTAAACAAATTTAAGACACACAAAACAAGTAAAAACAAATAGGTTTCACATATCAAGTTAGTTTTTAAATATTTCATCTTAAGTTAGTATAAATTAATTTCATAAAGTAAAATAAATACCTTGAGCTTCAAAATCCATTTCAAATAATATAAATCTATAAACTTGAACAGTTACCAGCCCGATTTGAAGTGCGCTTTTGCTTCGAAATATTTCACCACAGCTCCGATGCGCTGTTGAAATGAACACGTGTTCATGCTTTTGATTCTATTTTTAGAATGTACCGTTAGGATTCCAGCGAAAACCGGTTTGCAAATTGGAAGATTGGACATTTTAAAGACAAACTGTGTAAATTTAATTTAAATATTTTCTGATCGGTTTTTTTGATTTTTGCCCTCTGACGGAACCACTGTGCAAAGTTAACATAAAGCCATAACGGCAGTGCATGCGGAAAAATTTCAGAAATTTACATTTAGTTATAAAACCGATTTTCTTGCATGTTCATATTTAGAAATTCATATCAATTTGCTTCAAATCATTAGCTTCACATAAAAAAGTTAACTAACCCCCAACATCTTACTCAAGTTGATATAAAACCAAAACGACAGTGCCTTTGGAAAAATTCCGCTATTTTACATTTAGGTGTAAAACCGATTTTATTGCATATACACATTTAGAAATCCACAGCAAATTGCTTTAAGTCATTAGCTTCACATATTAAAGTTAATTAACCCTCACCATCTTACTCAAGTTGACATAATGCTATAGCGGCAGTGCATTTGGAAAAATTACAGAATTTTACATTTAGGAGTAAATCCGATTTTCTTGCATGTACACATTTAGAAATCGATATCAAGTTGCCTCAAATTACTAGCTTCACATATTAAAGTTAATTAACCCTCTTCATCTTACTGAAGTTGGCATAAAGTTAAAACGGCAGTGCATTTGGAAATTTCCAGAATTTTACATTTTGGTATAAAACCGATTTTCTTGCATGTACACATTTAGAAATCCACAAAGAATTGCTTCAAATCATTAGCTTCACATAGTAAAGTTAATTAACCCTCACCATCTTACTGAAGTTGTCATAACGCCAAAACGGCAGTGCATTTGGAAAAAATCCAGAATTTTACATTTAGTTATAAAACCGATTTTCTTGCATATACATATTTAGAAATCCATATCAAGTTGCTTCAAATCACAAGGTTCACATAGTAAAGTTAATTAACCTTTTTTCAACTTACAGAAGTTGGCATAAAGCCAAAACGACATTGTATGTGGGAAAATTATAGAATTTTACATTTAGGTATAAAACCGATTATCTTGCAATATACACATTTAGTAATCCACAACGAATTGTTTTAAACCATTATCTTCAAATATTAAAGTAAGTTAACCTTATCCATTATACTGAAGTTGGCATAAAGCCATATCGGCAGTGCATTTGGAGAAATTCCAGAATTTTCCATTTAGGTATAAAACCGATTTTCTTGCATGTACACATTTTGCAATCCATATCGATTTGATTCAAATCATTAACGTCACATATTCTAGCAAATTAACCTTCGTCATTTCACAGAAGTTGGCATAAAGCCAAAACGGCAGTGCATTTGGATAAATTCCACAATTTTACATTTAGATATAAAACCGATTTTCTTGCACATGCACGTTTAAAAATCTATACCAAGTTGCTTAAAATCATTAACTTCATACATGAAAGTTAACATATCTTCCTCATCTTGCTAAAGTTGGCATAAAACCAAAGCGGCAGTGCATTTGGAAAATTCCAGAAGTTTACATTTAGGTATAAAACCGATTTTCTTGCATGTACACATTTTGCAATCCATATCGAGTTGATTCAAATCATTAACGTCACATATTCTAGCAAATTAACCTTCGTCATTTCACAGAAGTTGGCATAAAGCCAAAACGGCAGTGCATTTGGATAAATTCCACAATTTTACATTTAGGTATAAAACCGATTTTCTTGCACATGCACGTTTAAATATCTATGCCAAGTTGCTTAAAATCATTAACTTCATACATGAAAGTTAATATATCTTCCTCATCTTACTAAAGTTGGCATAAAAGCAAAGCGGCAGTGCATTTGGAAAATTCCAGAAGTTTACATTTAGGTATAAAACCGATTTTATTGCATGTACACATTAGAAATCCATATCAAGTTTCCTCAAATCATTAGCTTCACATATTAAAGTTAATTGAACTTTTTCGTCTTACAGAAGTTAGCATAAAGCCAAAACGACAGTGCATGTGGAAAAATCCAGAATTTTACATTTAGGTATAAAGCCGATTTTCTTGCATTTAAATATTTAGCAATCCATATCGAGTTGATTCAAATCATTAACGTCACATATTATAGTTATTTAACTATCGTCATCTTACATAAGTTGGCATAAAGCCAAAACGGCAGTGCATTTGGAAAAATTCCACAATTTTATATTTAGGTATAAAACCGATCTTTCTGCATGCACACATTTAGAAGTGCATATCAAGCTTCACATATTTAAGTTAAATAACCTTCTTCATCTTACTGAAGTTGGCATAAAGCCAAAACGGCAATGCATTTGGAAAATTCCAGAATTTTACATTTAGGTATAAAACCGATTTGCTTGCATGTACACATTTAGAAATCCATACCAAGTTGCCTCAAATCATTAGCTTAACATATTAAAGTTAATTAACCCTCCACATCTTAATCAAGTTGACATAATGCTATAACGGCAGTGCATTTGGAAAAATTGCAGAATTTTACATTTAGGTGTAAAACCGATTTTCTTGCAATACCCACATTTCGAAATCCACGAAGAATTGCCTCAAATCATTAGCTTCAATATTAAAGTTAATTAACCCTTTGGGTAACTTTGTACGATATATCGTACAAATTTTTTCGTTAGTTTAAAAATTTTTTTTGGGGAAGTTGAGCACTGTTTTCGTGAAGAAAAGTCAACTTATGTTTTTTTTGAACTATTCGCTACCTTAGGAAATACAAAATTTTAGTTCTCTGCTAAAACGGCTTATGCGATCTGTTTTAATGCGGGAATATACACCCGTCTTACAATTATTATTTTTGTTTTGTCAGTATGCGGGAATATACACCCGTCTTACAATTTAATTTTGCCTGTATTTGTATTAATAACAGGGCTTTTTTAAATTTGGCTCACTTCTTTTTTTTTTGTTTTAGACTCGATAGGACCAAAATGTTTAAAACTCAATGAAGATTTTATCAAACCATACCACTGGTGGGGGGAAATGAAAAGACCTTCATTGAGTGAGAAATATTTCATTCTGATTTTATTGTAAATATTGTACACCTTATATACTATTTTAAGTCTTACTTATCTAGTTAAATATATGTGTATGTACGGCACACCACATGGGGTTGTTTTCAACTATACAATGCAATACATGTGTGTGTGTTTGTGCTGTCATACAAGATCTTGAGATTTTTGATGAAGAATACGGATACAATAACCACCATAAGGGTAGTTTTTCTGTATTGTATTCTTATTACATATTTTTTCTTTTATTTTGCTGCATTGCATGTAAATGCATTATGTATGTATGTATGGATTAATATATAAATAGATATTTATATTTAGTATAATTTCGGCTTTGCATATACATAAATAAGCATGTTCAATGATATTTCAACATATTGCCGAGGGAAAGAAATGATTATTAGTGGACTGTATATGTTTTTATGATCTTAAGTATTACAAATTTCTTAACTTATCTTATTTAAGAAAATAAACATGTTCAATTTTGAACAGAAATACCTATGAGTTTTTTCACATATTCAAGTTATTTGACCTTCTTCATCTTACTCAAGTTGACATAAAACCACACCCGGCAGTGCATTTGGAAAAAATTCCACAATTTGACATTTAGGTATAAAAGCGATTTTCTTGCATATGCACATTTTGTAATACACAGCGAATTGCTTCAAATCATTAGGTTCACATAATCAAGTTAATTAACGTTTTTCATATAACAGAAGTTGGTATAAAGCCAAAACGACATTGTGTATGGGAAAATTACAGAATTTTACATTTATGTTTAAAACCGATTTTCTTGCAATACGCACATTTAGAAATCCACAAAGAATTGCCTCAAATCATTAGCTTCACATATTAAAATCAATTAACCGTCACCGTCTTACTGAAGTTGGCATTAAGCCAAAGAGGCAGTGCATTTGGAAAAATTCCACAATTTTACATTTAAGTATAAAACCGATTTTCTTGTTCTTTCACGTTTAGAAATCCATACCAAGTTGCTTCAAATCATAAGCTTCACATAGTAAAGTTAATTAACCTTCTTCATCTTACTGAAGTTTTACATTTGAGTATAAAACCGATTTTCTTGCTTGTACACATTTAGAAATCCATACCAAGTTTCCTCAAATCATTAGCATCACATATTAAAGTTAATGAACTTTCCTCGTCTTACTAAAGTTGGCAAAAAGCCATAAGAACAGTGCATTTGGAAAAATACCACAATTTTACATTTAGGTACCAAACCGATTTTCTTGCATATACACATTTAGAAATCCATATGAAGTTGCTTCAATTAATTAGCTTCACATATTAAAGTTAAATAACCTTCTCCATCTTACTGAAGTTGGCATAAAGCCAAAACGGCAGTGCAATTGGAAAAATTCTAGAACTTTACATTTAAGTATAAAACCGATTTTCTTGCATGTACACATTTGGAAATCCATGTCAATTTGCTTCAAATCGTTAGCTTCACATATTTAAGTTAATTAACCCTTTTCATATTACTGAAGTTGGCATAAAGTTAAAACGGCAGTGGATTTGAAAAATTCCAGAATTTTACATTTTGGTACAAAACCGATTTTCTTGCATGTACACGGTTAGAAATCCATATCAAGTTGCCTCAAATCATAAGCTTCACATAATAAAGTAAAGTAACTTCTTCATCTTACAGAAGTTGCCATGAAACCAAAACAACAGTGCATTTGGAAAAATTCCACAATTTTACATTTAGGCATAAAACCGATTTTCTTGCATATACATATTTAGAAGTCCACAACGAATTGCCTCAAATTAAAATTAAAGTTAATTAACCTTCTTCATCTTACTAAGGTTGGCATAAAGCCAAAGTGGCTGTGCATTTGGAAAAATTTCACAATTTTACCTTTAGGTATAAAAGCGATTTTCTTGCCTGTACACATTTAGAAATTTATATCAAGTTGCTTCAAATCATTCGTTTCACATATTAAAGTTAATTAACCCTCACCATCTTACTGAAGTTGGCATAAAGCCAAAGTGGCAGTGCATTTGGAAAAAATCCGCAATTTTACATTTAGGTATAAAACCGATTTTCTTGCACGTACACATTTAGAAATCCATATCAAGCTTCACATATTAAAGTTAATTAACATTCTTCATCTTACTGAAGTTGGCATAAAGCCAATACGACAGTGCATTTGGAAAATTCCAGAATTTTACATTTAGGTATTTAACCGATTTTCTTGCAATATACACAATAAGTAAGCCAAAACGAATTTTTTCAATCTATTATCTTCACATATTAAAGTAAGTCAATCTTACCCATTTTACTGAAGTTGGCATAAAGCCATATCGGCAGTGCATTTGGAAAAAATCCACATTTTACATTTAGGTATAAAACCGATTTTCTTGCATTTGAATATTTGGCAATCCATAACGAGTTGTTTCAAATCATTAGCGTCACATATTCTAGCTAATTAATCTTCATCATTTTACAGAAGTTGGCATAATGCCAAAACGGCAGTGCATTTAGAAAAATTCCACAATTTTACATTTAGGTATAAAACCGATTTTCTTGCACTTGCACGTTTAAGAATATATACCAAGTTGCTTCAAATCATTAACTTCATATATTAAAGTTAATTTACCTTCTTCGTCTTACTAAAGTTGGCATAAAGAATATATACCAAGTTGCTTCAAATCATTAACTTCATATATTAAAGTTAATTTACCTTCTTCGTCTTACTAAAGTTGGCATAAAGCCAAAGCGGCAGTGCATTTGGAAAATTCCAGAATTTTACATTTAGGTATAAAACCGATTTGCTTGCATGTACACATTTAGAAATCTATACCAAGAAGCTTCAAAATATTAAACTCACATATTAAAGTCAATTAACCTTCTTCAGCTTACAGACGTTGGTAGAAAGCCAAAACGGCAGTGCGTTTGGAAAATTCCAGAATTTTACATTTAGGTATGAAACCGATTTTCTTGCACGTACACATTTAGAAATCCATATCAAGCTTCACATATTAAAATTAATTAACCTTCTTCATCTTACTGAAGTTGGCACAAAGCCAAAACGTCAGGGTATTTGGAATATTCCAGAATTTTACATTTAGGTATAAAACCGATTTTCTTGCATGTACACATTTAGAAATCCATGTCAAGTTTCCTCAAATCATTAGCTTCGCATATTAAAGTTAATTAACCCTCACCATCTTACTTAAGTTAGCATAAAACCAAAACGACAGTGCATTTGGAAAAATTCAATAATTTTTCATTAAGGTATAAAAGCGATTTTCTTGCATATGCATATTTAGAAATTCATATGAAGTTGCTTTAAATCATAAGCTTAACATATTAAAGTTAATTAACCCTTTTCATATTACTGAAGTTGGCATAAAGTTAAAACGGCAGAGCATTTGGAAAAATTTTAGAATTTTACGTTTAGGTATGAAACCGATTTTCTTGCACGTACACATTAGAAATCCATATCAAGTTGCCTTAAATCATTAGCTTCACATATTAGAGTTAATTAACCCTCTTCATCTTTCTCAAGTTAACATAATGCTATAACGGCAGTGCATTTGGAAAAATTACAGACTTTTACATTTAGGTATGAAACCGATTTTCTTGCATGTACACATTTAGAAATCCATATCAATTTGACTCAAATCTTTAGCTTCACATATTAAAGTTAATTAACCTTCTTCATTTTACTGAAGTTCGCATAAAACCAAAACGACAGTGCATTTGGAGAAATTACAGAGTTTTACATTTAGGTATAAAACCGATTTTCTTGCATGTACACATTTAGAAATCCATATCAAGTTGCTTCAAATTATTAAATTCACATATTAAAGTTAATTAACCTTCTTCATCTTACTGAAGTTGGCATAAAACCAAAACGACAGTGCATTTGGAGAAATTCCACAATTTGACATTAAGGTATAAAAGCGATTTTCTTTCATATGCACATTTAGAAATTCATATAAGTTGCCTCAAATCATAAGCTTCACATATTAAAGTTAATTAACCCTTTTCATATTACTGAAGTTGGCATAAAGTTAAAACGGCAGTGCATTTGGAAAAATTACAGAATTTTACATTTAGGTATGAAACCGATTTTCTTGCACGTACACATTTAGAAATCCATATCAAGTTGCCTCAAACCATTAGCTTCACATATTAAAGTTAATTAACCCTCTTAATCTTACTCAAGTTGACATTATGCTATAACGGCAGTGCATTTGGAAAAATTATAGAGTTATACATTTAGGTATGAAACCGATTTTCTTGCATGTACACATTTAGAAATCCATATTAATTTGCCTCAAATCATTAGCTTCACATATTAAAATTAATTAACGCTCTACATCTTACTCAAGTTTACATAATGCTTTAACGGCAGTGCATTTGGAAAAAATACAGAATTTTACATTTAGGTGTAAAACCGATTTTCTTGCATGTACACATTTAGAAATCCATATCAAGTTGCCTCCAATCATTAGCTTCACATATTAAAGTTAATTAACCCTTTTCATTTTACTGAAGTTGGCATAAAGTTAAAACGGCAGTGCATTTGGAAACTTCCAGAATTTTACAATTATGTATAAAACTGATTTTCTTGCATGTACATGGTTAGAAATCCATATCAAGTTGCCTCAAATCATTAGCTTCACATAATAAAGTTAATTAACCTTTTTCATCTTACAGAAGTCGGCATAAAATTAAAACGACAGTGCATTGGGAAAAACTACAGAATTTTACATTTAGGTATAAAACCGATTTTCTTGCAATATACGCATTAAGTAATCCACAACGAATTGCTTCAAATATTAAAGTTAATTAACCCTCACCGTCTTACAGAAGTTGGCAGAAAGCCTAAACGGCAGTGCACTTGGAAAAATTTCATAACTTTACATATAGGTATAAAACCGATTTTCTTGCATCTACACATTAAGAAATCCATATCAAGTTGCTTCAAATCATTAGCTTCGCATAGTAAAGTTAATTAACCTTCTTCATCTTAGTGAAATTGGCACAAAGCCAAAACGGCAGTGCATTTGGAAAATTCCAGAATTTTACATTTAGGTATAAAACCGATTTTCTTGCATGTTCACATTTAGAAATCCATATCAAGTTTCCTCACATCATAAGCTTTACATATTAAAGTTAATTAACTTTCCTCATTCAACTAAAGTTGGCATAAAGCCATAAAGACAGTGCATTTGGAAAAATTCCACAATTTTACATTTAGGCATAAAACCGATTTTCCTGCATTTAGACATTTAGCAAATCATATCGAGTTGATTCAAACCATTAACTTCACATATTCAAGTTAATTTACCTTCTTCATCTTGCTTAAGTTGACATAAAGCCGCAACGGCAGTGCATTTGGAAAAAAATGCACATTTAGAAATACATATGAGTTTTTTTCACATATTCAAGTTAATTAACCTTCTTCATCTTACTCAAGTTGACATAAAGCCACAACGGCAGTGCATTTGAAAAAATTACAGAATTTTACGTTTAGGTATGAAACCGATTTTCTTGCACGTACACATTAGAAATCCATATCAAGTTGCCTTAAATCATTAGCTTCACATATTAAAGTTAATTAACCCTCTTCATCTTTCTCAAGTTAACATAATGCTATAACGGCAGTGCATTTGGAAAAATTACAGAATTTTACGTTTAGGTATGAAACCGATTTTCTTGCACGTACACATTTAGAAATCCATATCAAGTTTCCGCAAATCATAAGCTTCACATATTAAAGTTAATTAACCTTCTTCATTTTACTGAAGTTCGCATAAAACCAAAACGACAGTGCATTTGGAGAAATTCCACAATTTGACATTAAGGTATAAAAGCGATTTTCTTTCATATGCACATTTAGAAATTCATATAAGTTGCCTCAAATCATAAGCTTCACATATTAAAGTTAATTAACCCTTTTCATATTAGTGAAATTGGCACAAAGCCAAAACGGCAGTGCATTTGGAAAATTCCAGAATTTTACATTTAGGTATAAAACCGATTTTCTTGCATGTTCACATTTAGAAATCCATATCAAGTTTCATCACATCATAAGCTTCACATATTAGAGTTAATTAACTTTCCTCATTCAACTTAAGTTGGCATAAAGCCATAAGGACAGTGCCTTTGGAAAAATTCCGCTATTTTACATTTAGGTGTAAAACCGATTTTATTGCATATACACATTTAGAAATCCACAGCAAATTGCTTTAAGTCATTAGCTTCACATATTAAAGCTAATTAACTTTCTTCATCTTACTAAAGCTGGCATAAAGCCATAACGATAGTGCATTTGGAAAAATAACACAATTATACATTTTGGTATAAAACCGATTTTCTTGCATATACACATTTAGAAATCCATATCAAGTTGCTTCAAATCAGTAGCTTCACATATTAAAGATAATTGACCTTCTTAATCCTACTTAAGTTGGCATAAAGCCAACCCGGCAGTACATTTGGAAAATTCCAGAATTTTACACTTAGGTATAAAAACGAATTTCTTGCATGTACTTATTTAAAAATAAATATAAAGTTGCTTCAAATCATTAACTTTACATATTAGAGTTAATTAACTTTCTTCATCTCACCAAAGTTGCCATAAAACCATAATGGCTGTGATTTTGAAAAAATTAAACCATCTTATATTTAGGTACTAAATCGAGTTTTTTGTATATACTCATTTTGCAATCTACGTCGAGGTGTTTCAAATCAGTAACGTCATATATTAAAGTTAATTAGCCCTAATCATCTTACTCAAGTTGACCTAAAGCTATAACGGCAGTGCATTTGGAAAAAAATCAATAATTTTACATTTGGTTATAAAACCGATTTTCTTGCATATACACATTTAGAAATACATATTAAGCTGCTTCAAATCATTAACTTTACATATTAAAAGTAGTTAACCTTCTTCATCTAACCAAAGTTGACATAAAGTCATAACGGCAGTGCATGCGAAAAAATTTCAGAGATTTACATTTAGGTATAAAACCGATTTTCTTGCATGAACGCATTCAAAAATCCTTATCAAATTGCTTCAAATCAGTAGCTTCACATATTAAAGTTAATTAACTTTCTTCATCTTACTAAAGCTGCTATAAAGCCATAATGACAGTGCATTTGGAAAAATTCCAAAATTTTACATTTAGGTATAAAACCGACTTTTTTGCATTGACACATTTAAAAATGCATAACAAGTTGCTTCAAATAATTATCTTCACATATTAAAGTTAATTAACCCTCATCATCTTACTCAAGTTCACCGAAAGCTATAACGGCAGTGCATTTGGAAAAAAATCCATAATTTTACATTTGGGTATAAAACCGAGTTTCTTGTATGCACACATTTAAAAACCAATAGCAAGTTGCTACAAATCATTAGCTTCCCATATTAAAAATAATTAACCTTCTTCATCTTACTGAAGTAGGCATAAAGCCAAAACGGCCGTGCCTTTGGAAAAATTCCATAGTTTTACATTTAGGTATAAAACCGATTTTCTCGCATATACACATTTAGAAATCCACGCCGAATTGCTTTAAATAATAAGCTTCACATTTTAATATTAATTAACTTTCTTCATCTTACTAAAGCTGGTATAAAGCCATAACGACAGTGCATTTGGAAAAATTTCACAATTTTACATTTAGGTATAAAACCGATTTTCCTACATGTAAACATTTAGCAATCCATATCGAGTTTATTCAAATCATTAACTTCACATATTCAAGTAAATTAACCTTCGTCATCTTACAGAAGTTTGCATAAAGCCAAAACAGCTGTGCATTTGGAAAAATTCCACAATTTTACACTTAGGTATAAAAACGATTTTCTTGCATGTACACATTTATAAATCAATATCAAGTTGCTTCAAATCATTAACTTTACATATTAAGGTTAATTAACTTTCTTCATCTCACCAAAGTTGACATAAAACCATAAGGGCAGTGATTTTGGAAAAATTCCACAATCTTATATTTAGGTATTAAATCGATTTTTTTGTATATACTCATTTAGCAATCTATGTCGAAGTGTTTGAAATCAGGAGCTTTACATATTAAAAGTAATTCACCTTCTTTATCTTAATGAAGTTGACATAAAGCCTAAACGACAGTGCATTTGAAAAAATGCCACAATTTTATGTTTTAATATAAAACAGATTTTCTTGCATATACACATTTAGAAATCCACAACGAATTGCTTTAAATCATTATCTTCACATATTAAATTTAATTAACCTTCGTCATCTTACAGAAGTTGGCATAAAGCCAAAACGACAGTGCATTTGGAAAAATTCCACAATTTTACATTTACATATTTATAAAACCGATTTTCTTGCATACACACATTTGGCAATTTATGTCGAATGGCTTCAATTATATGGAGACGCTCACGGGTACGGTCAACCGTAAAGTGTGCTTTTTAATTTCTTGTAATATACGTGAAATCTCGGCTGGGGAAATTCGCAAGCAGATTCACCGGAGGACCTTAACATCGTTGGCTTCACGCGGTATATCAATTTACTCGAAATTTCTACAAAAATAGTTAAAAACATAAGTGATTTATCATCTAACTTTTGAAAATTTAAAACAATAACAAAAAATAATACCAAATTAAAACACTCAATTAATTTTCGCGCAAAAATTCTCCTCCGAACATCTAAAGTGGGTATCAGCTGTTTCTGTAGCACGGCAAACCAGCTGTCTACGCAGAGATGTAGGTGGCCAGGGACACTACATTATCTGCACGTGCAGTCGGTAAAGCAGTAGGTAAGACAGTTTCTTTTACTTAACCTAACCAGGATTCAATAAGATCGTGATGGACACACAAACTCCGCCTCCCGGTGGGGGTACACAATGTAACCAAATAGGTATGTTGCTTGAACGCAATAAAAAAATAGAAACGTTGAATAATGAATTGAGAAACGAAAATGCGGCACTTAAACTTCAAAATGAAGACTTAAAGAAATCGCTAGCCAAATATGCAAATGAAACGTCTTCTTCTCTATCAAAATCGACCTTGGCAGCCGAAACAGGCGAAGAAGAGCTTTAAGAAGAAAAAAAGTAGGGAAAGTAAGAAACACAAAGCAGATTCTTCACCGGATGTGACATTTAAGTTTCCGATTCCGGATGGAACAGCAGAAGATAAAACAGATACAAAAGTAAGCCATCGCCCTCCGCCAATTATAATATCGAAAAATTTTAACCAACCCTTGGTGCGTTCCTTGATTAACGCAGATGTAAAAAAACCTTACACACTCAAGCTCACTAGCCCAAGTTCCTGTAAAGTAAATCTTTCAGATAGTTCCGACCACAGAATACTTACAAGGAAATTAAACGACTCGAAAATTCCTTGGTACTCGTACGAAGACAAACAATCGCGTGATATACGCGTAATGGTAAAAGACCTTCATCACTCATGTGAGCCTGAAAGTATTATAACAAACCTTTAAAAGCAAGGGTTTAAAGTTACGAAAGTCTTAAACAAACTTCAATATAAAACAAAAAACTAGTCAAATATGTTTATTGTATATCTTGAACCTACAGAGAACATTAAGAAATTTTACAAAATCAAATATATTCTAAACTAGCTGACCCCGCAGCCGTTGCTCTGCGTGAAATTATGTGTTTTGAAATGAAAAAAAGTTGAAATTATATTCTGTCGAAAATGATTTATTTACGACATTTTCTACATTTTTTTTATGTAGCGCAACTTAATAAACATAATTTTTGATTTCTGTTCTGGTGCGTAAATATATAGAGAAGATGGGTTTCCAACTCGTCAACACACCACATATATCTGGCCGTGTGAAAAACATAGCATTTCCCGATTTCCTTGTGTCCTGTTGATTGTCAACGCAAGGGCAATTTTTCCTGGAAATTGAATACGTTTGAACTGAAATGGCTGTCCCTTGTATTCGATAACTACGTCATAATCATTCGGGTTCCATTACACAGTTTCGGCGCATGAAGATTGTGAAACATAATAATGACAGATCCAACTTTAAGACGGAAATGATGCTGGGGCAGGCTTGGTATGGTATTTGGAAATTCCACTGGATAATTTACGTTTTCGTCTTTCTTGTCAAGACGATCGATCGATTTATATGAGCGCAAACCTCCCGGAACTTGACTTTGAATCTTCCAGTTTAAATCACTAACATCGTTAATTTTGGCAGCTAAAATTGCTCGTGCACTCAAGCTATCGCAGTTACGATAATTTGGCCAATGTTCGGATAAACATTCGTGATGAGTTCATCTTCCGTTGAAGTGAATTGACAAAAGGGAGGTGAAATTGATATCAAACCACTGGAAGTATCAACCGAAATTTGCCCATTTCCAATTCTTAGCGAATACAATGTAAAATGTCATCGGCAATGTCATTTTTTCGTATCCCATAATTAACGCGAATTTAAAGGCTGATATGTCGAAATGATCTTCGCGAAAAGTATGCCAACTTCAGTGGCATGCGAAGTACTATCGTATTGTCCTTCGTCTGTTTCCAGTGATTATCAAGTTCCAGCAAATGCTTCTGCTGGCATGCTTCTCAAAACGTTGCACACACTGTACCATTCACAGTACGCGATGACTTAAATGAAGTTGAACCGCGAGACGCAAAACAGTCGGAAAACTTTCATGAATTGCAAAAGTAAATATCCTACAAAGCGCTTTATTGCAGTTCACATATCGACCCATTTGATACTGCTGATCTCATATCGTTCAAGGCCAATAACCGCTATGTTGCTTTCTTTGGTGACGTACTTGCAAACGTATTTGATCGATTACACCAATCTGCAATATTCAACATTGACATGAGTTTTGAATGTGAATTAAACAAAAGGGGCGAATATGGTACGACCCATGTGTTGTCAACTTCGATGTGTTGTTAACGTCGATATTCACGCCTCTAAATGCTAAATGTTCTGCCATTGTCGTCTGGTGAGTGACGCCGATACAGTTAATATCCATCATTTCCCATTCCCGTTTCCGAAAGAAAAGCACATGAGTAGTGTTTCGTGCATTTATTGTCAAACATACAAACCAAAGTGGGATTGTAAGGTTCGCAAGGTCCATGAATCATATTGGTTTTACTTCGTATAATTCTGTATCTATCTATGAATCAGGAATTTCCGCTGAAATTTTATCTGGTGTAATCACCATCCGCATCCAAAGAAGAATGTGTGCGTGGGGCAAACCTCTTTTTTGCTACTCAACAGAACACATTCAGCATCTAACAGCACCATATATACCATAGGTTGCTTCAAGATAAAGACCATCAAACATCGCAGCTATTGTTAAAAAAGTCGTGCTGTGATATCGTTACGATCGCTAGCTGATTGACCGCGATCCATAATTCCACACGTATGTCATCGCATTTTGGGAGTACTTCTTGCCTTTCTTTGGGCTGCCATACGTTGATGGCAAAAAGAACGCCGACCAATATTAGCGCCACCTCTTCGTGGCTTCGTAACAAATTTCAATCTGTAATTGATCACATCATCTCAAACATA
>NW_024394036.1:0-8651 GCF_016617805.1 Bactrocera tryoni
TTCTTCATTTTACAGAAGTTGGCATAAAGCCAAAACGGCAGTGCATTTGGAAAAATTTCATAATTTTACATTTAGGTATAAAACCGACTTTCGTGCATGTACAAATTTAGAAATCCACATAAGTTACTTCAAGTTATTAAATTCACATATTAAAGTTAATTAACTTTCTTCATCTTACAGAAGTTGGCATAAAGCCAAAACGGCAGTGCATTTGGAAAAATTCCATAATTTTACATTTAGGTATAAAACCGACTTTCTTGCATGTACACATTTAGAAATCCATATCAATTTGTTTCAAACCATTAGCTTAACATATCAAAGTTAATTAACCTTCTTCATCTTACAGAAGTTCGCAAAAAGCCAAAACGGCAGTACATTTGAAAAAATTCCATAATTATACATTTAGGTATAAAACCGACTTTCGTGCATGTACACATTTAGAAATCCACATAAGTTACTTCAAATTATTAAATTCACATATTAAAGTTAGTTAACCCTCACCATCTTACTCAAGTTGACATAAGACCATAACGGCAGTGCATTTGAAAAAAATTCCACAATTTTACATTTAGGTATAAAACCGACATTCTTGCATGTATACATTTAGAAATCCATATCAAGTTTCGTCAAATCATTAGCTAAACATATTAAAGTTTGTTAACCCTCACCATCTTACCCAAGTTGGCATAAAGACAAAACGGCAGTGCATTTGGAAAAACTCCACAGTTTTTCATTTAGGTATAAAACCGACTTTCTTGCATGTACTCATTTAGAAATCCATATCAAGTAGCATCAAATGATTAAATTCACTTATTAAAGTTAATTAACTTTCTTCATCTTACTGAAGTTCGCATAAAGCCAAAACGGCAGTGCATTTGGAAAATTTACACAATTTTACATTAAGGTATAAAACCGATATTCTGGCATGTACACTTTTAGAAATCCATATCAAGTTGTTTCAAATTATTAAATTCACATATTAAAGTTAATTATTCTTCTTCATCTCACTGAAGTTGGCATAAAGCCATAAAGGTAATGCATTTGGAAAAATTCCACAATTTTACATTTAGGTATAAAACCGATTTTCTGGCATGTACACATTTCGAAATCCACATCAAGTTGTTTTGAATTATTAAATTCACATATTAAAGCTAATTAACTTTCCTCATCTTACAAAAGTTGGCATAAAGCCAAAACCCCGAATGCATTTGGAAAAATTCCACAATTATACATTTAGGTATAAAACCGATTTTCTGGCATGTACACATTTCGAAATCCATATCAAGTTGTTTTGAATTATTAAATTCACATATTAAAGTTAATTAACTTTCTTCATCTTACAAAAGTTGGCGTAAAGCGGAATCCCCGAATGCATTTGGAAAAATTCCATAATTTTACATTTGGGTATAAAACCGCCTTTCTTGCATGTACACATTTAGAAATCCATATCAAGTTGCTTCAAATCATTATCTTAACATATTAAAGTTAATTAATCTTCATCTTACTGAAGTTCGCATAAAGCCAAAACGGCAGTGCATTTGGAAAAATTCCATAATTTTACATTTAGGTATAAAACCGACTTTCTTGCATGTACACATTTAGAAATCCATATCAATTTGTTTCAAACCATTAGCTTAACATATCAAAGTTAATTAACCTTCTTCATCTTACAGAAGTTCGCAAAAAGCCAAAACGGCAGTACATTTGGAAAAATTCCACAATTATACATTTAGGTATAAAACCGACTTTCGTGCATGTACACATTTAGAAATCCACATAAGTTGCTTCAAATTATTAAATTCACATATTAAAGTAAGTTAACCCTCACCATCTTACTCAAGTTGACATAAGACCATAACGGCAGTGCATTTGAAACGAATTCCACAATTTTACATTTAGGTATAAAACCGACTTTCTTGCATGTATACATTTAGAAATCCATATCAAGTTTCGTCAAATCATTAGCTAAACATATTAAAGTTTGTTAACCCTCACCATCTTACCCAAGTTGGCATAAAGACAAAACGGCAGTGCATTTGGAAATACTCCACAGTTTTTCATTTAGGTATAAAACCGACTTTCTTGCATGTACTCATTTAGAAATCCATATCAAGTTGCATCAAATGATTAAATTTACATATTAAAGTTAATTAACTTTCTTCATCTTACTAAAGTTGGCATAAAGCCATAACGGCAGTGCATTTGGAAAAAATTCCATAATTTTACATTTAGGTATAAAACCGACTTTCTTGCATGTACTCATTTAGAAATCCATATCAAGTTGCATCAAATGATTAAATTCACATATTAAAGTTAATTAACTTTCTTCATCTTACTGAAGTTCGCATAAAGCCAAAACGGCAGTGCATTTGGAAATATTCCACAATTTTACATTTAGGTATACAACCGATTTTCTGGCATGTACACATTTAGAAATCCATATCAAGTTGCTTCAAATCATTAGCTTCACATATCAAAGTTAATTAACTTTCTTTATCTTACTTAAGTTGGCATAAGGCCATAATGGCAATGCATTTGGAAATATTCCACAATTTTACATTTAGGTATAAAACCGATTTTCTGGCATGTACACATTTCGAAATCCACATCAAGTTGTTTTGAATTATTAAATTCACATATTAAAGTTAATTAACTTTCCTCATCTTACAAAAGTTGGCATAAAGCCAAAACCCCGAATGCATTTGGAAAAATTCCACAATTTTACATTTAGGTATAAAACCGATTTTCTGGCATGCACACATTTCGAAATCCATATCAAGTTGTTTTGAATTATTAAATTCACATATTAAAGTTAATTAACTTTCTTCATCTTACAAAAGTTGGCGTAAAGCGGAATCCCCGAATTCATTTGGAAAAATTCCATAATTTTACATTTGGGTATAAAACCGACTTTCTTGCATGTACACATTTAGAAATCCATATCAAGTTGCTTCAAATCATTACCTTAACATATTAGAGTTAATTAATCTTCATCTTACTGAAGTTGGCATAAAGCCAAAACGGCAGTACATTTGGAAAAATTCCACAATTTTACATTTAGGTATAAAACTGATTTTCTGGCATGTACACATTTCGAAATCCATAACAAGTTGTTTTGAATTATTAAATTCACATATTAAAGTTAATTAACTTTCTTCATCTTACAAAAGTTGGCAGAAAGCCCAAACCTCGAACACATTTGGAAAAAAAATCCATAATTTTACAATTAGGTATTAAACCAATTTTCTTGCATGTACACATTTGGAAATCGATATCAAGTTGCTTCGAATCAATAGCTTAAAATATTAAAGTTAACTAACCTTATTTATATTCTGGTATGTACACATTTAGAAATCCTTATCAAGTTGTTTTGAAATATTAAATTCACATATTAAAGTTAATTAACTTTCTTCATCCTACAAAAGTTGGCGTAAAGCGGAGTCCTCGAATGCATTTGGAAAAATTCCATAATTTTACATTTGGGTATAAAACCGACTTTCTAGCATGTACACATTTAGAAATCCATATCAAGTTGCTTCAAATCATTACCTTAACATATTAGAGTTAATTAATCTTCATCTTACTGAAGTTCGCATATAGCCAAAACGGCAGTGCATTTGGAAAAATTCCACAATTTTACATTTAATTATACAACCGATTTTCTGGCATGTACACATTTAAAAATCCATATCAAGTTGTTTTAAATTATTAAATTCACATATTAAAGTTAATTAACTTTCTTCATCTTACGGAAGTTGGCATAAAGCCATAACGGCAGTGCATTTGAAAAAATTCAACAATTTTACATTTAGGTATACAACCGATTTTCTGGCATGTACACATTTACAAATCCATATCAAGTTGCTTCAAATCATTAGCTTCACATATTAAAGTTAATTAACTTTCTTCATCTAACAGAAGTTGGCATAAAGCCGAAACGGCAGTTCATTTGGAAAAATTCCACAATTTTACATTTAGGTATACAACCGATTTTCTGGCATGTACACATTTAGAAATCCATATCAAGTTGCTTCAAATCATTAGTTTCACTTATTAAAGTTAATTAACTTCCTTCATCTTACTAAAGTTGGCATAAGACCATAACGGCAGTGCATTTGGAAAAAATTCCACAATTTTACATTTAGGTAGGTATAAAACCGACTTTCGTACATGTACACATTTAGAAATCCACATCAAGTTACTTCAAATTAATAAATTCAGATATTAAAGTTAATTAACTTTCTTCATCTTACAGAAGTAAAATATGGAGAAAAACTCCACAATTACCAAAACGGCAGTGCATTTGGAAAAATTCCATAATTTTACATTTAGGTATAAAACCGACTTTCTTGCATGTACACATTTAGAAATCCATATCAAGTTGCTTGAAATCAATATCTTAACATATTAAAGTTAATAAACTTTCTTCATCTTACTGAAGTTCGAATAAAGCCAAAACGGCAGTGCATTTGGAAAAATTCCACAATTTTACATTTAGGTATACAACCGATTTTCTGGCATGTACACATTTAGAAATCCATATCAGGTTGCTTCAAATCATTAGCTTCACATATTAAAGTTAATTAACTTTCTTCATCTTACTTAAGTTGACATAAGACCATAACGGCAGTGCATTTGGAAAAAATCCATAATTTTACATTTAGGTATAAAACCCATTTTCTGGCATTCAAACATTTAGAAATCCATATCAAGTTTCGTCAAATCATTAGCTAAACATATTAAAGTTTTGTAACCCTCACTATCTTACCCAAGTTGGCATAAAGACAAAACGGCAGTGCATTTGGAAAAACTCCACAGTTTTTCATTTAGGTATAAAACCGACTTTCTTGCATGTACTCATTTAGAAATCCATATCAGGTTGCTTCAAATCATTAAATTCACTTATTAAAGTTAATTTACTTTCTTCATCTTACTGAAGTTCGCATAAAGCCAAAACGGCAGTGCATTTGGAAAAATTACACAATTTTACATTTAGGTATACAACCGATTATCTGGCATGTACACATTTAGAAATCCATATCAGGTTGCTTCAAATCATTAGCTTTACATATTAAAGTTAATTAACTTTCCTTATTTTACTAAAGTTGGCATAAGGCCATAACGACAGTGCATTTGGAAAAAATTCCGCAATTTTACATTTAGGTATACAACAGATTTTCTGGCATGTACACATTTAGAAATCCATATTAAGTTGCTTCAAATCATAAGCTTAACATATTAAAGTTAATTAACTTTCTTCATCTTACTTAAGTTGGCGTAAGGCCATAAGCAGTGCATTTGGAAAAAATCCATAATTTTACATTTAGGTATAAAACCTATTTTCTGGCATTTAAAGATTAAGAAATCCATATCAAGTTACGTCAAATCATTAGCTTAACATATTAAAGTTAGTTAACCCTCACCATCTTACCCAAGTTGGCATAAAGACAAAACGGCAGTGCATTTGGAAAAACTCCACAGTTTTTCATTTAGGTATAAAACCGACTTTCTTGCATGTACTCATTTAGAAATCCATATCAAGTTGCTTCAAATGATTAAATTCACATATTAAAGTTAGTTAACTTTCTTCATCTCACAGAAGTTGGCATAAAGCCAAAACGGCAGTACATTTGGAAAAATTCCACAATTTTACATTTAGGTATAAAACCGATTTTCTGGCATGTACACATTTCGAAATCCATAACAAGTTGTTTTGAATTATTAAATTCACATATTAAAGTTAATTAACTTTCTTCATCTTACAAAAGTTGGCAGAAAGCCCAAACCTCGAACACATTTGGAAAAAAAATCCATAATTTTACAATTAGTTATTAAACCAATTTTCTTGCATGTACACATTTGGAAATCGATATCAAGTTGCTTCGAATCAATAGCTTAAAATATTAAAGTTAACTAACCTTATTTATATTCTGGTATGTACACATTTAGAAATCCTTATCAAGTTGTTTTGAAATATTAAATTCACATATTAAAGTTAATTAACTTTCTTCATCTTACAAAAGTTGGCGTAAAGCGGAGTCCTCGAATGCATTTGGAAAAATTCCATAATTTTACATTTGGGTATAAAACCGACTTTCTAGCATGTACACATTTAGAAATCCATATCAAGTTGCTTCAAATCATTAGCTTCACTTATTAAAGTTAATTAACTTTCTTCATCTTACTAAAGTTGTCATAAAGCCATAACGGCAGTGCCTTTGGAAAAATTCCACAATTTTACATTTAGGTATACAACCGATTTTCTGGCATGTACACATTTAGAAATCCATATCAAGTTGCTTCAAATCATTAGCTTCACTTATTAAAGTTAATTAACTTTCTTTATCTTACTAAAGTTGGCATAAGGCCATAACGGCAGTGAATTTGAAAAAATTCCATAATTTTACATTAAGGTATACAACCGATTTTCTGGCATGTACACATTTGGAAATCCATATCAAGTTGCTTCAAATCATTAGCTTCACTTATTAAAGTTAATTAACTTTCTTCATCTTACTAAAGTTGTCATAAAGCCATAACGGCAGTGCCTTTGGAAAAATTCCATAATTTTACATTTAGGTATACAACCGATTTTCTGGCATGTACACATTTAGAAATCCATATCAAGTTGCTTCAAATCATTAGCTTCACTTATTAAAGTTAATTAACTTTCTTTATCTTACTAAAGTTGGCATAAGGCCATAACGGCAGTGCATTTTGAAAAATTCCACAATTTTACATTAAGGTATACAACCGATTTTCTGGCATGTACACATTTAGAAATCCATATCAAGTTGCTTCAAATCATTAGCTTCACTTATTAAAGTTAATTAACTTTCTTTATCTTACTTAAGTTGGCATTAGGCCATAATGGCAATGCATTTGGAAATATTCCACAATTTTTCATTAAGGTATAAAACCGACTTTCTTGCATGTTCACATTTCGAAATCCATATCAAGTTACTTCAAATTATTAAATTCACATATTAAAGTTAATTAACTTTCTTCATCTCATTTGAAAAAATTCCACAATTTTACATTTAGGTATAAAACCGACTTTCTTGCATGTACACATTCAGAAAGCTATATCAAGTTACTTCAAATTATTAAATTCGCACATTAAGGTTAATTAACTTTCTTCATCTTACAAAAGTTGGCATAGAGCCAAAACGGCAGTACATTTGGAAAAATTCCACAATTTTACATTTGGGTATAAAACCGATTATCTGGCATGTACACATTTCGAAATCCATATCAAGTTGTTTTGAATTATTAAATTCACATATTAAAGTTAATTAACTTTCTTCATCTTACAAAAGTTGGCATAAAGCCCAAACCCCGAATGCATTTGGAAAAATTCCATAATTTTACATTTAGGTGTAAAACCGACTTTCGTGCATGTACACATTTAGAAATCCCTTCCAAGTTGTTTTGAATTATTAAATTCACATATTAAAGTTAATTAATCTTCATCTTTCTGAAGTTCGCATAAAGCCGAAACGGCAGTGCATTTGGAAAAATTCCACAATTTTACATTTTGGTATAAAACCGACTTTCGTGCATGTACACATTTAGAAATCCACACAAGTTACTTCAAATTATTAAATTCACATATTAAAGTTAATTAACTTTCTTCATCGTACAGAAGTTGGCATAAAGCCAAAACGGCAGTGCATTTGGAAAAATTCCATATTTTTACATTTAGGTATACAACAGATTTTCTGGCATGTACACATTTAGAAATCCATATCAAGTTGCTTCAAATCATAAGCTTCACAAATTCAAGTTAATTAACTTTCTTCATCTTACTTAAGTTGGCGTAAGGCCATAATGGCAGTGCGTTTGGAAAAAATCAATAATTTTACATTTAGGTATAAAACCCATTTTTTGGCATTTAAACATTAAGAAATCCATATCAATTTACGTCAAATCATTAGCTTAACATATTAAAGTTAGTTAACCCTCACCATTTTACTCAAGTTGACATAAGACCATAACGGCAGTGCATTTGGAAAAAATTCCACAATTTTACATTTAGGTATAAAACCGACTTTCTTGCATGTATACATTTATAAATCCATATCAAGTTTCGTCAAATCATTAGCTTCACAAATTAAAATTAATTAACTTTCTTCATCTTACTTAAGTTGGCGTAAGGCCATAATGGCAGTGCATTTGGAAAAAATCCATAATTTTTCATTAAGGTATAAAACCCATTTTCTGGCATTTAAACATTAAGAAATCCATATCAAGTTACGTCAAATCATTAGCTTAACATATTAAAGTTACTTAACCCTCACCATCTTACCCAAGTTGGCATAAAGCCAAAACGGCAGTGCATTTGGAAAAACTCTACAGTTTTACATTTAGGTATAAAACCGACTTTCGTGCATGTACACATTTAGAAATCCATATCAAGTTGTTTTAAATTATTAAATTCACATATTAAAATTAATTAACTTTCTTCATCTTACAAAAGTTGGCATAAAGCCAAAACGGCAGTGCATTTGGAAAAATTCCATAATTTTACATTTAGGTATAAAACCGATTTTCTGGCATGTACACATTTAGAAATCCATATCAAATTGCTTAAAATCATTATCTTAACATATTAAACTTAATTAACTTTCTTCATTTTACTGAAGTTCGCA
>NW_024394037.1:0-9714 GCF_016617805.1 Bactrocera tryoni
TGTCACATATTAAAGTTAATTAACTTTCTTCATCTTACTCAAGTTGGCATAAAGTCATAACGGCAGTAAATTTAGAAAAATTCCACAATTTTACATTTAGGTATAAAACAGATTTTCTTGCATGTACACATTTAGAAATCCATATCAAGTTGCTTCAAATCATTAGCTTCACATCTTAAAGTTAATTAATTAACCCTCACAATCTTACTCAAGTTGACATTAGAACATAACGGCAGTGCATTTGGAAGAATTACACAATTTTACAGTTAGTATAAAACCGGTTTTCTGGCATGTACACATTTGGAAATCCATATCAAGTTGCTTCAAATCATTATCTTCAAATATTTAAGATAATTAACTTTCTTCATCTTACTAAAGTTGGCATAATGCAAAAACGGCAGTGCATTTGGAAAGATTCCACAATTTTACACAATTTTACATAATTTTACAGTTAGTATAAAACCGATTTTCTGGCATGTACACATTTGGAAATCCATATCAAGTTGCTTCAAATCATTAGCTTCACGTATTAAAGTTAATTAACCATCGTCATCTTACAGAAGTTGGCATAAAGCCAAAACGGCAGTGCCTTTGGAAAAATTCCACAATTTTTCAATTAGGTATAAAACCGACTTTCTTGCATGTAAACATTTAGAAATCCATATCAAGTTGCTTCAAATTATAAAGTTCACATATTTAAGTTAATTAACCTTCGTCACCTTACTCAAGTTGGCATAAAGAAAAAACGACAGTGCATTGGGAAAAATTACAGAACTTTACCTTTAGGTATAAAACCGATTTTCCTGCATTTAAATATTTATTATTGACGTCACATATTAAAGTTAATTAACTTTCTTCATCTTACTACAGTTGGCATAAAGCCATAACGGCAGTGCATTTGGAAAAATTCCATAATTTTACATTTAGGTATAAAACCGACTTTCCTGCATGTACACATTCAGAAATCCATATCAAGTTTCTTCAAATCATTAGCTTCACATTTGACAGTTAACTAACCCTCACCATCTTACTCAAGTTGACATTAGAACATAACGGCAGTGCATTTGGAAGAATTCCACAATTTTACATTTAGTATAAAACCGATTTTCTGGCACGTACAAATTTAGAAATCCATATTTAGTTGCTTCAAATCATTATCTTCAAATATTTAAGATAATTAACTTTCTTCATCTTACTAAAGTTGGCATAATGCATAAACGGAAGTGCATTCGGAAAAATTCCACAATTTTACATTTGCGTATAAAACCGATTTTCCTGCATATAAATATTAAGCAATCCATATCGAGTTTATTCAAACCATTAATGTCACATATTAAAGTTAATTAACTTTCTTCATCTTACTCAAGTTGGCATAAAGCCATAACGGCAGTGCATTTAGAAAAATTCCACAATTTTACATTTATGTATAAAACAGATTTTCTTGCATGTACACATTTAGAAATCCATATCAAGTTGCTTCAAATCATTAGCTTCACATATTAAAGTTAATTAATTAACCCTCACAATCTTACTCAAGTTGACATAAGATACGGCAGTGCATTTGGAAAAAAATCCATAACTTTTCATTTAAGAATAAAACCGACTTTCTTGCATGTACACATTTAAAAATCCATATCAAGTTGATTCAAATTATTAAATTCACATATTAAAGTTAATCAACTTTCTTCATCTTACTAAAATTGGCATAAAGCCAAAACGGCAGTGCCTTTGGAAAAATTCCATAATTTTTCAATTAGGTATAAAACCGACTTTCTTGCATGTAAACATTTAGAAATCCCTATCAAGTTGCTTCAAATTATTAAGTTCACATATTTAAGTTAATTAACCTTCGTCACCTTACTCAAGTTGGCATAAAGACAAAACGACAGTGCATTGGGAAAAATTCCACATTTTCACATTAAGGTATAAAACCAACTTTCTTGCATGTACATATTTAGAAATCCTATCAAGTTGCTTCAAATTATTAAATTCATATATTAAAGTTAATTAACCCTCACCATCTTACTCAAGTTGACAAAAGACCATAACGGCAGTGCATTTGGAAAAAATTCCATCATTTTACATTTAGGTATAAAACCGACTTTCTTGCACGTACACATTTAGAAATCCATATTAAGTTGCTTCAAATCATTATCTTCAAATATTTAAGATAATTAACTTTCTTCATCTTACTAAAGTTGGCATAAAGCCAAAACGACAGTGCATTGGTAAAAATTACAGAACTTTACCTTTAGGTATAAAACCGATTTTCCTGCATTTAAATATAAAGCAATCTATATCGAGTTTATTCAAACCATTAACGTCACATATTAAAGTTAATTAACTTTCTTGATCTTACTCAAGTTGGCATAAAGCCATAACGGCAGTGCATTTGGAAAAATTCCACAATTTTACATTTAGGTATAAAACCGACTTTCTTGCACGTAAACATTTAGAAATTCATTTCAAGTTGTTTCAAATTATTAAAGTCACATATTAAAGTTAATAACCTTTCTTCATCTTACTAAAGTTGGTATAAAGCCATAACGATAGAGCATTTGGAAAAATTCCACAATTTTACATTTAGGTATAAAACCGATTTTCCTGCATTTAAACATTTAGCAATCCATATCGAGTTGCTTCAAATCATTAGCTTAACATATTAAAGTTAACTAACCTTCGTCAGCTTACTAAGGTTGGCATAAAGCCATAACGGCAGTGCATTTGGAAAAATTCCATAATTTTACATTTAGGTATAAAACCGACTTTCCTGTATGTACACATTTAGAAATCCATATCAAGCTTCTTCAAATCATTAGCCTAACATATAAAAGTCAATTAACCCTCACCATCTTACTCAAGTTGACATTAGAACATAACGGCAGTGCATTTGGAAGAAATCCACAATTTTACATTAAGTATAAAACCGATTTTCTGGCACGTACACATTTAGAAATCCATACTAAGTTGCTTCAAATCATTATCTTGAAATATTTAAGATAATTAACTTTCTTCATCTTACTAAAGTTGGCATAATGCAAAAACGGCAGTGCATTTGGAAAAAATTCCATAATTTTACATTTAGGTATAAAACCGATTTTCCTGCATTTAAATATTTAGCAATCCATATCGAGTTTATTCAAACCATTAATGTCACATATTAAAGTTAATTAACTTTCTTCATCTTACTCAAGTTGGCATAAAGCCATAACGGCAGTGCATTTAGAAAAATTCCACAATTTTACATTTAGGTATAAAACAGATTTTCTTGCATGTACACATTTAGAAATCCATATCAAGTTGCTTCAAATCATTAGCTTCACATATTAAAGTTAATTAATTAACCCTCACAATCTTACTCAAGTTGACATTAGAACATAACGGCAGTGCATTTGGAAGAATTACACAATTTTACAGTTAGTATAAAACCGATTTTCTGGCATGTACACATTTGGAAATCCATATCAAGTTGCTTCAAATCCATATCAAGTTGCTTCAAATCATTAGCTTCACGTATTAAAGTTAATTAACCATCGCCATCTTACAGAAGTTGGCATAAAGCCAAAACGGCAGTGCCTTTGGAAAAATTCCACAATTTTTCAATTAGGTATAAAACCGACTTTCTTGCATGTAAACATTTAGAAATCCATATCAAGTTGCTTCAAATTATTAAGTTCACATATTTAAGTTAATTAACCTTCGTCACCTTACTCAAGTTGGCATAAAGACAAAACGACAGTGCATTGGGAAAAATTCCACATTTTCACATTAAGGTATAAAACCAACTTTCTTGCATGTACATATTTAGAAATCCTATCAAGTTGCTTCAAATTATTAAATTCATATATGAAAGTTAATTAACCCTCACCATCTTACTCAAGTTGACAAAAGACCATAACGGCAGTGCATTTGGAAAAAATTCCATCATTTTACATTTAGGTATAAAACCGACTTTCTTGCACGTACACATTTAGAAATCCATATTAAGTTGCTTCAAATCATTATCTTCAAATATTTAAGATAATTAACTTTCTTCATCTTACTAAAGTTGGCATAATGCAAAAACGGCAGTGCATTTGGAAAGATTCCACAATTTTACACAATTTTACATAATTTTACAGTTAGTATAAAACCGATTTTCTGGCATGTACACATTTGGAAATCCATATCAAGTTGCTTCAAATCATTAGCTTCACGTATTAAAGTTAATTAACCATCGTCATCTTACAGAAGTTGGCATAAAGCCAAAACGGCAGTGCCTTTGGAAAAATTCCACAATTTTTCAATTAGGTATAAAACCGACTTTCTTGCGTGTAAACATTTAGAAATCCATATCAAGTTGCTTCAAATTATAAAGTTCACATATTTAAGTTAATTAAACTTCGTCACCTTACTCAAGTTGGCATAAAGAAAAAACGACAGTGCATTGGGAAAAATTACAGAACTTTACCTTTAGGTATAAAACCGATTTTCTTGCATTTAAATATTTATTATTGACGTCACATATTAAAGTTAATTAACTTTCTTCATCTTACTACAGTTGGCATAAAGCCATAACGGCAGTGCATTTGGAAAAATTCCATAATTTTACATTTAGGTATAAAACCGACTTTCCTGCATGTACACATTCAGAAATCCATATCAAGTTTCTTCAAATCATTAGCTTCACATTTGACAGTTAACTAACCCTCACCATCTTACTCAAGTTGACATTAGAACATAACGGCAGTGCATTTGGAAGAATTCCACAATTTTACATTTAGTATAAAACCGATTTTCTGGCACGTACACATTTAGAAATCCATATTTAGTTGCTTCAAATCATTATCTTCAAATATTTAAGATAATTAACTTTCTTTATCTTACTAAAGTTGGCATAATGCATAAACGGAAGTGCATTCGGAAAAATTCCACAATTTTATATTTGCGTATAAAACCGATTTTCCTGCATATAAATATTAAGCAATCCATATCGAGTTTATTCAAACCATTAATGTCACATATTAAAGTTAATTAACTTTCTTCATCTTACTCAAGTTGGTATAAAGCCATAACGGCAGTGCATTTAGAAAAATTCCACAATTTTACATTTATGTATAAAACAGATTTTCTTGCATGTACACATTTAGAAATCCATATCAAGTTGCTTCAAATCATTAGCTTCACATATTAAAGTTAATTAATTAACCCTCACAATCTTACTCAAGTTGACATAAGATACGGCAGTGCATTTGGAAAAAAATCCATAACTTTTCATTTAAGAATAAAACCGACTTTCTTGCATGTACACATTTAAAAATCCATATCAAGTTGATTCAAATTATTAAATTCACATATTAAAGTTAATCAACTTTCTTCATCTTACTAAAATTGGCATAAAGCCAAAACGGCAGTGCCTTTGGAAAAATTCCATAATTTTTCAATTAGGTATAAAACCGACTTTCTTGCATGTAAACATTTAGAAATCCCTATCAAGTTGCTTCAAATTATTAAGTTCACATATTTAAGTTAATTAACCTTCGTCACCTTACTCAAGTTGGCATAAAGACAAAACGACAGTGCATTGGGAAAAATTCCACATTTTCACATTAAGGTATAAAACCAACTTTCTTGCATGTACATATTTAGAAATCCTATCAAGTTGCTTCAAATTATTAAATTCATATATGAAAGTTAATTAACCCTCACCATCTTACTCAAGTTGACAAAAGACCATAACGGCAGTGCATTTGGAAAAAATTCCATCATTTTACATTTAGGTATAAAACCGACTTTCTTGCACGTACACATTTAGAAATCCATATTAAGTTGCTTCAAATCATTATCTTCAAATATTTAAGATAATTAACTTTCTTCATCTTACTAAAGTTGGCATAAAGCCAAAACGACAGTGCATTGGTAAAAATTACAGAACTTTACCTTTAGGTATAAAACCGATTTTCCTGCATTTAAATATAAAGCAATCTATATCGAGTTTATTCAAACCATTAACGTCACATATTAAAGTTAATTAACTTTCTTGATCTTACTCAAGTTGGCATAAAGCCATAACGGCAGTGCATTTGGAAAAATTCCACAATTTTACATTTAGGTATAAAACCGACTTTCTTGCACGTAAACATTTAGAAATTCATTTCAAGTTGTTTCAAATTATTAAAGTCACATATTAAAGTTAATAACCTTTCTTCATCTTACTAAAGTTGGTATAAAGCCATAACGATAGAGCATTTGGAAAAATTCCACAATTTTACATTTAGGTATAAAACCGATTTTCCTGCATTTAAACATTTAGCAATCCATATCGAGTTGCTTCAAATCATTAGCTTAACATATTAAAGTTAACTAACCTTCGTCAGCTTACTAAGGTTGGCATAAAGCCATAACGGCAGTGCATTTGGAAAAATTCCATAATTTTACATTTAGGTATAAAACCGACTTTCCTGTATGTACACATTTAGAAATCCATATCAAGCTTCTTCAAATCATTAGCCTAACATATAAAAGTCAATTAACCCTCACCATCTTACTCAAGTTGACATTAGAACATAACGGCAGTGCATTTGGAAGAAATCCACAATTTTACATTAAGTATAAAACCGATTTTCTGGCACGTACACATTTAGAAATCCATACTAAGTTGCTTCAAATCATTATCTTGAAATATTTAAGATAATTAACTTTCTTCATCTTACTAAAGTTGGCATAATGCAAAAACGGCAGTGCATTTGGAAAAAATTCCATAATTTTACATTTAGGTATAAAACCGATTTTCCTGCATTTAAATATTTAGCAATCCATATCGAGTTTATTCAAACCATTAATGTCACATATTAAAGTTAATTAACTTTCTTCATCTTACTCAAGTTGGCATAAAGCCATAACGGCAGTGCATTTAGAAAAATTCCACAATTTTACATTTAGGTATAAAACAGATTTTCTTGCATGTACACATTTAGAAATCCATATCAAGTTGCTTCAAATCATTAGCTTCACATATTAAAGTTAATTAATTAACCCTCACAATCTTACTCAAGTTGACATTAGAACATAACGGCAGTGCATTTGGAAGAATTACACAATTTTACAGTTAGTATAAAACCGATTTTCTGGCATGTACACATTTGGAAATCCATATCAAGTTGCTTCAAATCCATATCAAGTTGCTTCAAATCATTAGCTTCACGTATTAAAGTTAATTAACCATCGCCATCTTACAGAAGTTGGCATAAAGCCAAAACGGCAGTGCCTTTGGAAAAATTCCACAATTTTTCAATTAGGTATAAAACCGACTTTCTTGCATGTAAACATTTAGAAATCCATATCAAGTTGCTTCAAATTATTAAGTTCACATATTTAAGTTAATTAACCTTCGTCACCTTACTCAAGTTGGCATAAAGACAAAACGACAGTGCATTGGGAAAAATTCCACATTTTCACATTAAGGTATAAAACCAACTTTCTTGCATGTACATATTTAGAAATCCTATCAAGTTGCTTCAAATTATTAAATTCATATATGAAAGTTAATTAACCCTCACCATCTTACTCAAGTTGACAAAAGACCATAACGGCAGTGCATTTGGAAAAAATTCCATCATTTTACATTTAGGTATAAAACCGACTTTCTTGCACGTACACATTTAGAAATCCATATTAAGTTGCTTCAAATCATTATCTTCAAATATTTAAGATAATTAACTTTCTTCATCTTACTAAAGTTGGCATAATGCAAAAACGGCAGTGCATTTGGAAAGATTCCACAATTTTACACAATTTTACATAATTTTACAGTTAGTATAAAACCGATTTTCTGGCATGTACACATTTGGAAATCCATATCAAGTTGCTTCAAATCATTAGCTTCACGTATTAAAGTTAATTAACCATCGTCATCTTACAGAAGTTGGCATAAAGCCAAAACGGCAGTGCCTTTGGAAAAATTCCACAATTTTTCAATTAGGTATAAAACCGACTTTCTTGCGTGTAAACATTTAGAAATCCATATCAAGTTGCTTCAAATTATAAAGTTCACATATTTAAGTTAATTAAACTTCGTCACCTTACTCAAGTTGGCATAAAGAAAAAACGACAGTGCATTGGGAAAAATTACAGAACTTTACCTTTAGGTATAAAACCGATTTTCTTGCATTTAAATATTTATTATTGACGTCACATATTAAAGTTAATTAACTTTCTTCATCTTACTACAGTTGGCATAAAGCCATAACGGCAGTGCATTTGGAAAAATTCCATAATTTTACATTTAGGTATAAAACCGACTTTCCTGCATGTACACATTCAGAAATCCATATCAAGTTTCTTCAAATCATTAGCTTCACATTTGACAGTTAACTAACCCTCACCATCTTACTCAAGTTGACATTAGAACATAACGGCAGTGCATTTGGAAGAATTCCACAATTTTACATTTAGTATAAAACCGATTTTCTGGCACGTACACATTTAGAAATCCATATTTAGTTGCTTCAAATCATTATCTTCAAATATTTAAGATAATTAACTTTCTTTATCTTACTAAAGTTGGCATAATGCATAAACGGAAGTGCATTCGGAAAAATTCCACAATTTTATATTTGCGTATAAAACCGATTTTCCTGCATATAAATATTAAGCAATCCATATCGAGTTTATTCAAACCATTAATGTCACATATTAAAGTTAATTAACTTTCTTCATCTTACTCAAGTTGGTATAAAGCCATAACGGCAGTGCATTTAGAAAAATTCCACAATTTTACATTTATGTATAAAACAGATTTTCTTGCATGTACACATTTAGAAATCCATATCAAGTTGCTTCAAATCATTAGCTTCACATATTAAAGTTAATTAATTAACCCTCACAATCTTACTCAAGTTGACATAAGATACGGCAGTGCATTTGGAAAAAAATCCATAACTTTTCATTTAAGAATAAAACCGACTTTCTTGCATGTACACATTTAAAAATCCATATCAAGTTGATTCAAATTATTAAATTCACATATTAAAGTTAATCAACTTTCTTCATCTTACTAAAATTGGCATAAAGCCAAAACGGCAGTGCCTTTG
Organism: Bactrocera tryoni; assembly: GCF_016617805.1. NCBI lineage: Eukaryota > Metazoa > Arthropoda > Insecta > Diptera > Tephritidae > Bactrocera > Bactrocera tryoni. The sequence goes on from NW_024394037.1 coordinate 9,072, forward strand.
GAAAAATTCCATAATTTTTCAATTAGGTATAAAACCGACTTTCTTGCATGTAAACATTTAGAAATCCCTATCAAGTTGCTTCAAATTATTAAGTTCACATATTTAAGTTAATTAACCTTCGTCACCTTACTCAAGTTGGCATAAAGACAAAACGACAGTGCATTGGGAAAAATTCCACATTTTCACATTAAGGTATAAAACCAACTTTCTTGCATGTACATATTTAGAAATCCTATGAAGTTGCTTCAAATTATTAAATTCATATATTAAAGTTAATTAACCCTCACCATCTAACTCAAGTTGACAAAAGACCATAACGGCAGTGCATTTGGAAAAAATTCCATCATTTTACATTTAGGTATAAAACCGACTTTATTGCACGTACACATTTAGAAATCCATATTAAGTTGCTTCAAATCATTATCTTCAAATATTTAAGATAATTAACCTTCTTCATCTTACTAAAGTTGGCATAAAGCCAAAACGACAGTGCATTGGTAAAAATTACAGAACTTTACCTTTAGGTATAAAACCGATTTTCCTGCATTTAAATATAAAGCAATCTATATCGAGTTTATTCAAACCATTAACGTCACATATTAAAGTTAATTAACTTTCTTGATCTTACTCAAGTTGGCATAAA
>NW_024394038.1:0-23301 GCF_016617805.1 Bactrocera tryoni
CTAATTAGCCGATTTGATGTTATTGTAGTTGTCATAGAGTTGTCACAGAGAAATCGAATTTTTAGTACACACACATTCAACAATCGATATCAGGTTGGGTAAAAATATGAAGTCTACATATTTATGCTATTTAGCCGTTTTGATGTTATTGGAGTTGTCGTAGTATTGTCGTAAAGCCGTAACGTCAGTGCATTTGGAAGAATTCCACAATTTTATATCAAGGTGTAAAATCGATTTTTTAGTGCATACACATTTAGCAATCGGTATTAAGTTGCGTAAAAATATGAACTTTACATATTTATGCTAATTAGCCGATTTGATTTTACAAAATCTTATATAGAAGTGAAAAATTGATTTTTTAGTACATACACATTCAACAATCGATTTCAAGTTGCGTAAAATTATGAACTTTACATATTTATACTAATTAGCCGTTTTGATGTTATTGGAGTTGTCGTAGTATTGTCGTAAAGCCATAACGGCAGTGCATTTGGAAGAATTCCACAATTTTATATCAAGGTGTAAAATCGATTTTGTAGTACATACGCGTTTAGCAATTGATATCAAGTTGCGTAAAAATATGAACTTTACATATTTATGCTAATTAGCCGTTTTGATGTTATTGGAGTTTTCATAAAGCTTCAACCTCAATGCATTTGGAAAAATTGCTCAATCTTTTGTATAGGTGTAAAATTGACTTTTTATAACATACGCATTCAACAACCGATATCAAGCTGCATAAAAATATGAACTTTACATATTCATGCTAGCTAGTCGTTTTGATGTTGTAGAAGTTGTCATAGAGTTGTCATATAGCCATAACTTCAGTGCATTTCGAAAAATTCCACAAAATCCTGTTTAGGTTTAAAATCGATTTTTCATTACATTCACATTTAGCTATCCATATCGAGTTGCGTAATAATGTGAGCTTTACATATTTATGCTAATTAGCCGTTTTGATGTTATTGGAGTTGTCATAAAGCTGTAACCGCAATGAATTTTGAATAAATGCACAATCTAATATGCAGGTGAAAAATTGATTTTTTATTACATACGCATTTAGTAATCGATATAAAGTTGCGTGAAAGTATGAACTTTACGTATTTTTACTAACTAGCCGTTTTGATGTTATTGGAGTTGTCATAAAGCTTCAACCGCAATCCATTTGGAAAAATTGCACAATCCCATATTTAGGTGTAAAATCGGATTTTAGGAAATACATATTCGACAATCGATATCAAGTTGCATAAAAATATGAACTTTTCATATTCATGCTAGTTAGCCGTTTTGATGTTATTGGAGTTGTCGTATAGCCATAAATTCAGTGTATTTGGAAAAATTTCACAGTTTTATAGATCGGTGTAAAATCGATTTTTTATTACACACACTCTTAGCAATCGATATCAAGTTGCGTAAAAATTTGAACTTTACATATTCATGCTAGTTAGCCGTTTTTATGTTATTGGAGTTGTCATAAAGTTGTCATATAGCCATAACTTCAGTGCATTTTGTAAAATTCCACAATCAAATATTTAGGTTTAAAATCGGTTTTATATTACATACATATTCAACAATCGATTTCAAGTTGATTAAAAATACGAACTTAACATATATATGCTAATTAGCCGTTTTATGTTATTGGAATCTTCATAGAGTTGTCATATTGCCATAACGACAATCCATTTGGAAAAATTCTACAATTTTATAGATCGGTCTTAAATCGAGTTTTTATTACACACACTCTTAGCAATCGATATCAAGTTGCGTAAAAATTTTAACTTTACATATTCATGCTAGTTAGCCGTTTTGATGTTATTGGAGTTGTCATAGAGTTGTTATATAGCCATAACTTCAATGCATTTAGAAAAATTCCACAACCTCCTATTAAGGTTTAAATCGATTTTTTATTACATTCACATTAAGCAATCGATATCGAGTTGCGTAATAATGTGAGCTTTGCATATTTATGCTAATTAGCCGTTCTGATGTTATTGGAGTTGTCATAAAGCTTCAACCGCAATGCATTTGGAAAATTTCCACAATCTTATATATAGGTGTAAAATTGATTTTTTATTACATCCATATTCAACAACCGACATCAAAATGCATAAAAATATGAACTTTACATATTCATGCTAGTTAGCCGATTTGATGTTATTGGAGTTGTCATAGATTTGTCGAATAGCCATAACAACAGTGCATTTGGAAAACTACCACAACCTAATATTTAGGTGTAAAATCGATTTTTTATTACATACACATTTAGCAATCTGTATCAAGTTGTGTAAAAATACATTATGAACTTAACATATTTCTGCTAAGTTGCCGTTTTGATGTTATTGGACTTGTCATAAAGCTATAAAAGCAATACATTTGGAAAAATTAAACAATCTCATATTTAGGTTTAAAATCGAGTTTTTATTACATTCGTATTTAGCAATCGATATCGAGTTGCGTAATAATGTGAGATTTACATATTTATGCTATTTTGTCGTTCTGATGTTATTGGAGTTGTCATAAAGCTTCAACCGCAATGCATTTGGAAAAATTGCACAATCTTATATATAGGTGTAAAATCGATTTTTCATTACATTCACATTTAGCAATCCATATCGAGTTGCGTAATAATGTGAGCTTTACATATTTATGCTAATTAGCCGTTTTGATGTTATTGGAGTTGTCATAAAGCTGTAACCGCAATGAATTTTGATTAAATTTACAATCTAATATGCAGGTGAAAAATTGATTTTTTATTACATACGCATTTAGTAATCGATATAAAGTTGCGTGAAAGTATGAACTTTACGTATTTTTACTAACTAGCCGTTTTGATGTTATTGGAGTTGTTATAAAGCTGAAACCGCAATGCATTTGGAAAATTTCACAATCTCCTATTTAGGTGGATAATCGTCATAACTTCAGTGCAGTTGGAAAAACTCTGCAATTTTATATTAAGGTATATATATTTTATATTAATGCTAATTAGCCGTTTTGATGTTATTGGAGTTGTCATAAAGCTTCAACCGCAATGCATTTGGAAAAATTGCACAATCCCATATTTAGGTGTAAAATCGGATTTTAGGAAATACATATTCGACAATCGATATCAAGTTGCATAAAAACATGAACTTTTCATGTTCATGCTAGTTAGCCGTTTTGATGTTATTGGAGTTGTCGTATAGCCATAAATTAAGTGTATTTGGAAAAATTTCACAGTTTTATAGATCGGTGTAAAATCGATTTTTTATTACACACACTCTTAGCAATCGATATCAAGTTGCGTAAAAATTTGAACTTTTCATATTTATGCTAATTAGCCGTTTTGACGTTATTGGGGTTGTCATAGAGTTGTTGTATTGCCATTAGGACAATGCATTTGGAAAATTTCTACAATTTTATAGATCGGTGTAAAATCGGGTTTTTATTACAAACGCATTTAGCAATCGATATCAAGTTGCGTAAAAATATGAACTTATAATATTTATGTTAATTAGCCGTTTTGATGTTATTGGGGTTGTCATAGAGCTGTCGCAATTTCGCAATTTTTTAGATCGGTGTAAAATCGATTTTTATTACACACACTCTTAGCAATCGATATCGAGTTGCGTAAAAATGTGAACTTTACATATTCATGCTAGTTAGCCGTTTTGATGTTATTGGAGTTGTCATAAAGCTATAACAGCAATGCAATTTGAAAAATTTCACAATCACATATTTAGGTGTAAAATCGATTTTTAATTACATACACATTTAGCAATCAAAACCAAGTTGCGTAAAAATACGAACTTTATATATTTATACTAACCAGCCGTTCTGATGTTATTGGATTTGTCATAAAGCTTCAACCGCAATGCATTTGGAAAAGTTGCACAATCTTATATATATGTGTAAAATTGATTTTTTATTACACACATATTCAACAATCGATATCGAGTTGCGTACAAATGTGAACTTTACATATTTATGCTAGTTAGCCGTTTCTATGTTAAAATAGTTGTCATAGAGTTGTCATATAGCCATAACTTCAGTGCATTTTGTAAAATTCCACAATCAAATATTTAGGTTTAAAATCGGTTTTATATTACACATATTTAACAATCGATTTCAAGTTGCTTAAAAATACGAACTTAACATATATATATATGCTAATTAGCCGTTTGATGTTATTGGAATCTTCATAGAGTTGTCATATTGCCATAACGACAATCTATTTGGAAAAATTCTACAATTTTATAGATCGGTCTTAAATCGAGTTTTTATTACATACACATTTAGCAATCGGTATCAAGTTGTGTAAAAATACATTATGAACTTAACATATTTCTGCTAAGTAGCCGTTTTGATGTTATTGGAATTGTCATAAAGCTATAAGAGCAATGCATTTGGAAAAATTAAACAATCTCATCTTTAGGTTTAAGTCGATTTTTTATTACATTCACTTTTAGCAATCGATATCGAGTTGCGTAATAATGTGAGCTTTACATATTTATGCTAATTAGCCGTTCTGATGTTATTGGAGTTGTCATAAAGCTTCAACCGCAATGCATTTGGAAAAATTGCACAATATTATACATAGGTCTAAAATTGATTTTTTATTACATAGATATTCAACAATCGATATCGAGTTGCGTACAAATGTGAACTTTACATATTTGTGCTAGTTAGCCGTTTTGATGTTATTATAGTTGTCAAAGAGTTGTCATTTAGCCATAACTTCAGTGCATTTTGAAAAATTCCACAATCTCATATTTAGGTTCAAAATCGATTTTTTATTACATTCACATTTAGCAATCGATATCGAGTTGCGTAATAATGTGATTTTACATATTTATGCTAATTATGCATTCTGATGTTATTGGAGTTGTCATAAAGCTTCAACCGCAATGCATTTGGAAAAATTGCACAATCTTATATATAGGTGTAAAATTGATTTTTTATTACATACATATTCAACAATCGATATCAAGTTGCATAAAAATATGAACTTTACATATTCATGCTAGTTAGCCGTTTTGATGTTATTGGAGTTGTCATAGAGTTGTTATATAGCCATAACTTCAATGCATTTTGAAAAATTCCACAACCTCCTATTTAGGTTTAAATCGATTTTTTATTACATTCACATTTAGCAATCGATATCGAGTTGCGTAATAATGTGAGCTTTACATATTTACGGTAATTAGCCGTTCTGATGTTATTGGAGTAGTCATAAAGCTTCAACCGCAATGCATTTGGAAAAATTGCACAATATTATACATAGGTGTAAAATTGATTTTTTATTACATACATATTCAACAATCGATATCGAGTTGCGTACAATTGTGAACTTTACATATTTGTGCTAGTTAGCCGTTTTGATGTTATTATAGTTGTCAAAGGGTTGTCATATAGCCATAACTTCAGTGCATTTTGACAAATTCCACAATCTCATATTTAGGTTCAAAATCGATTTTTTATTACATTCGCATTTAGCAATCGATATCGAGTTGCGTAATAATGTGATTTGACATATTTATGCTAATTAGCCGTTCTGATGTTATTGGAGTTGTCATAAAGCTTCAACCGCAATGCATTTGGAAAAATTGCACAATCTTATATATAGGTGTAAAATTGATTTTTTATTACATACATATTCAACAATCGATATCAAGTTGCATAAAAATATGAACTTAACATATTCATGCTAGTTAGCCGTTTTGATGTTATTGGAGTTGTCATAGAGTTGTCATACAGCCATAACTTCAATGCATTTTGAAAAATTCCACAACCTCCTATTTAGGTTTAAATCGATTTTTATTACATTCACATTTAGCAATCGATATCGAGTTGCGTAATAATGTGAGCTTTACATATTTATGCTAATTAGCCGTTCTGATGTTATTGGAGTTGTCATAAAGCTTCAACCGCAATGCATTTGGAAAAATTGCACAATATTATACATAGGTGTAAAATTGATTTTTTATTACATAGATATTCAACAATCGATATCGAGTTGCGTACAAATGTGAACTTTACATATTTGTGCTAGTTAGCCGTTTTGATGTTATTATAGTTGTCAAAGAGTTGTCATATAGCCATAACTTCAGTGCATTTTGAAAAATTCCACAATCTCATATTTAGGTGTAATATCGATTTTTTATTACTTTCACATCTACCAATCGATATCGAGTTGCGTAAAAATATGAACTTGAAATATTTATGCTAAATAGCCGTTTTGATGTTATTGGGGTTGCCATAGAGTTGTCGTATTGCCATTAGGACAATGCATTTGGAAAATTTCTACAATTTTATAGATCGGTGTAAAATCGGGTTTTTATTACAAACGCATTTAGCAATCGATATCAAGTTGCGTAAAAATATGAACTTATAATATTTATGTTAATTAGCCGTTTTGATGTTATTGGGGTTGTCATAGAGCTGTCGCAATTTCGCAATTTTTTAGATCGGTGTAAAATCGATATCAAGTTGCGTAAAAATTTTAACTTTACATATTCAAGCTAGTTAGCCGTTTTGATGTTATTGGAGTTGTCATAGAGTTGTTATATAGCCATAACTTCAATGCATTTAGAAAAATTCCACAACCTCCTATTAAGGTTTAAATCGATTTTTTATTACATTCACATTTAGCAATCGATATCGAGTTGCGTAATAATGTGAGCTTTGCATATTTATGCTAATTAGCCGTTCTGATGTTATTGGAGTTGTCATAAAGCCTCAACCGCAATGCATTTGGAAAAATTGCACAATATTATACATAGGTGTAAAATTGATTTTTTATTACATACATATTCAACAATCGATATCGAGTTGCGTACAAATGTGAACTTTACATATTTGTGCTAGTTAGCCGTTTTGATGTTATTATAGTTGTCAAAGAGTTGTCATATAGCCATAACTTCAGTGCATTTTGAAAAATTCCACAATCTCATATTTAGGTGTAATATCGATTTTTTATTACATTCGCATTTAGCAATCGATATCGAGTTGCGTAATAATGTGAGCTTTACATATTTATGCTAATTAGCCGTTCTGATGTTATTGGGGTTGTCATAGAGTTGTCGTATTGCCATAACGACAATGCATTTGGAAAAATTGCACAATCTTATATATAGGTGTAAAATTGATTTTTTATTACAGCCATATTCAACAACCGATATCAAGTTGCGTAAAAATATGAACTTGAAATATTTATGCTAAGTAGCCGTTTTGATGTTATTGGAATTGTCATAAAGCTATAAAAGCAATCCATTTGGAAAAATTAAACAATCTCATCTTTAGGTTTAAAATCTATTTTTTATTACATTCGTATTTAGCAATCGATATCGAGTTGCATAATAATGTGAGATTTACATATTTATGCTATTTTGTCGTTCTGATGTTATTGGAGTTGTCATAAAGCTTCAACCGCAATGCATTTGGAAAAATTGCACAATATTATACATAGGTGTAAAATTGATTTTTTATTACATTCGCATTTAGCAATCGATATCGAGTTGCGTAAAAATGTGAACGTTACATATTTATGCCAATTAGCCGTTTTGACGTTATTGGGGTTGTCATAGAGTTGTCGTATTGCCATAACGAAAATGCATTTGGAAAAATTGCACAATCTTATATATAGGTGTAAAATTGATTTTTTATTACATCCATATTCAACAACCGATATCAAGTTGCGTAAAAATATGAGCTTGAAATATTTATGCTAAATAGCCGTTTTGATGTTATTGGGGTTGCCATAGAGTTGTCGTATTGCCATTAGGACAATGCATTTGGAAAATTTCTACAATTTTATAGATCGGTGTAAAATCGGGTTTTTATTTCAAACGCATTTAGCAATCGATATCAAGTTGCGTAAAAATATGAACTTATATTATTTATGTTAATTAGCCGTTTTGATGTTATTGGGGTTGTCATAGAGCTGTCGCAATTTCGCAATTTTTTAGATCGGTGTAAAATCGGGTTTTTATTACAAACGCATTTAGCAATCGATATCAAGTTGCGTAAAAATATGAACTTATAATATTTATGTTAATTAGCCGTTTTGATGTTATTGGGGTTGTCATAGAGCTGTCGCAATTTCGCAATTTTTTAGATCGGTGTAAAATCGATTTTTTATTACACACACTCTTAGCAATCGATACCAAGTTGCGTAAAAATTTTAACTTTACATATTCATGCTAGATAGCCGTTTTGATGTTATTGGAGATGTCATAAAGCTATAACAGCAATGCAATTTGAAAAATTTCACAATCTCATATTTAGGTGTAAAATCGATTTTTAATTACATACACATTTAGCAATCAAAACCAAGTTGCGTAAAAATACGAACTTTATATATTTATACTAACCAGCCGTTCTGATGTTATTGGAGTTGTCATAAAGCTTCAACCGCAATGCATTTGGAAAAATTGCACAATCTTATATATAGGTGTAAAATTGATTTTTTATTACATACATTTTCAACAATCGATATCAAGTTGCATAAACATATGAACTTTACATATTCATGCTAGTTAGCCGTTCTGATGTTATTGGAGTTGTCATAGAGTTGTTATATAGCCATAACTTCAATGCATTTTGAAAAATTCCACAACCTCCTATTTAGGTTTAAATCGATTTTTATTACATTCACATTTAGCAATCGATATCGAGTTGCGTAATAATGTGAGCTTTACATATTTATGCTAATTAGCCGTTCTGATGTTATTGGAGTTGTCATAAAGCTTCAACCGCAATGCATTTGGAAAAATTGCACAATATTATACATAGGTGTAAAATTGACTTTTTATTACTTACATATTCAACAATCGATATCGAGTTGCGTACAATTGTGAACTTTACATATTTGTGCTAGTTAGCCGTTTTGATGTTATTATAGTTGTCAAAGAGTTGTCATATAGCCATAACTTCAGTGCATTTTGAAAAATTCCACAATCTCATATTTAGGTTCAAAATCGATTTTTTATTACATTCACATTTAGCAATCGATATCGAGTTGCGTAATAATGTGAGCTTTACATATTTATGCTAAGTTGCCGTTTTGATGTTATTGGAGTTGTCATAAAGCTTCAACCGCAATGCATTTGGAAAATTTGCACAAACTTATATATAGGTGTAAAATTGATTTTTTATTACATACATATTCAACAATCGATATCAAGTTGCTTAAAAATATGAACTTTACATATTCATGCTAGTTAGCCGTTTTGATGTTATTGGAGTTGTCATAGAGTTGTCATATAGCCATAACTTCAATGCATTTTGAAAAATTCCACAACCTCCTATTTAGGTTTAAATCGATTTTTTATTACATTCGCATTTAGCAATCGATATCGAGTTGCGTAATAATGTGAGCTTTACATATTTATGCTAATTAGCCGTTCTGATGTTATTGGAGTTGTCATAAAGCTTCAACCGCAATGCATTTGGAAAATTTGCACAATCTAATACATAGGTGTAAAATTGATTTTTTATTACATACATATTCAACAATCGATATCGAGTAGCGTACACATGTGAACTTTACATATTTGTGCTAGTTAGCCGTTTTGATGTTATTATAGTTGTCAAAGAGTTGTCATATAGCCATAACTTCAGTGCATTTTGAAAAATTCCACAATCTCATATTTAGGTGTAATATCGATTTTTTATTACATTCACATCTACCAATCGATATCGAGTTGCGTAAAAATGTGAACTTGAAATATTTATGCTAAATAGCCGTTTTGATGTTATTGGGGTTGCCATAGAGTTGTCGTATTGCCATTAGGACAATGCATTTGGAAAATTTCTACAATTTTATAGATCGGTGTAAAATCGGGTTTTTATTACAAACGCATTTAGCAATCGATATCAAGTTGCGTAAAAATATGAACTTATAATATTTATGTTAATTAGCCGTTTTGATGTTATTGGGGTTGTCATAGAGCTGTCGCAATTTCGCAATTTTTTAGATCGGTGTAAAATCGATTTTTATTACACACACTCTTAGCAATCGATATCGAGTTGCGTAAAAATGTGAACTTTACATATTCATGCTAGTTAGCCGTTTTGATGTTATTGGAGTTGTCATAAAGCTATAACAGCAATGCAATTTGAAAAATTTCACAATCACATATTTAGGTGTAAAATCGATTTTTAATTACATACACATTTAGCAATCAAAACCAAGTTGCGTAAAAATACGAACTTTATATATTTATACTAACCAGCCGTTCTGATGTTATTGGAGTTGTCATAAAGCTTCAACCGCAATGCATTTGGAAAAGTTGCACAATTTTATATATATGTGTAAAATTGATTTTTTTTACACACATATTCAACAATAAATATCGAGTTGCGTACAAATGTGAACTTTACATATTTATGCTAGTTAGCCGTTTCTATGTTATTATAGTTGTCATAGAGTTGTCATATAGCCATAACTTCAGTGCATTTTGTAAAACTCCACAATCAAATATTTAGGTTTAAAATCGGTTTTATATTACATACATATTCAGCAATCGATTTCAAGTTGCTTAAAAATACGAACTTTATATATTTATACTAACCAGCCGTTCTGATGTTATTGGAGTTGTCATAAAGCTTCAACCGCAATGCATTTGGAAAAATTGCACAATCTTATATATAGGTGTAAAATTGATTTTTTATTACATACATATTCAACAATCGATATCAAGTTGCATAAACATATGAACTTTACATATTCATGCTAGTTAGCCGTTCTGATGTTATTGGAGTTGTCATAGAGTTGTTATATAGCCATAACTTCAATGCATTTTGAAAAATTCCACAACCTCCTATTTAGGTTTAAATCGATTTTTTATTACATTCACATTTAGCAATCGATATCGAGTTGCGTAATAATGTGAGCTTTACATATTTATGCTAATTAGCCGTTCTGATGTTATTGGAGTTGTCATAAAGCTTCAACCGCAATGCATTTGGAAAAATTGCACAATATTATACATAGGTGTAAAATTGATTTTTTATTACATAGATATTCAACAATCGATATCGAGTTGCGTACAAATGTGAACTTTACATATTTGTGCTAGTTAGCCGTTTTGATGTTATTATAGTTGTCAAAGAGTTGTCATTTAGCCATAACTTCAGTGCATTTTGAAAAATTCCACATCCTCCCATTTAGCTTTAAATCGATTTTTTATTACATTCACATTTAGCAATCGATATCGAGTTGCGTAATAATGTGATTTTACATATTTATGCTAATTATGCATTCTGATGTTATTGGAGTTGTCATAAAGCTTCAACCGCAATGCATTTGGAAAAATTGCACAATCTTACATATAGGTGTAAAATTGATTTTTTATTACATCCATATTCAACAACCGATATCAAGTTACATAAAAATATGAACTTTACATATTCATGCTACATAGTTAGCCGTTTTGATATTATTGGAGTTGTCATAGAGTTGTTATATAGCCATAACTTCAATGCATTTTGAAAAATTCCACAACCTCCTATTTAGGTTTAAATCGATTTTTTATTACATTCACATTTAGCAATCGATATCGAGTTGCGTAATAATGTGAGCTTTACATATTTTTGCTAATTAGCCGTTCTGATGTTATTGGAGTTGTCATAAAGCTTCAACCGCAATGCATTTGGAAAAATTGCACAATATTATACATAGGTGTAAAATTGGTTTTTTATTACATACATATTCAACAATCGATATCGAGTTGCGTACAATTGTGAACTTTATATATTTGTGCTAGTTAGCCGTTTTGATGTTATTATAGTTGTCAAAGGGTTGTCATATAGCCATAACTTCAGTGCATTTTGAAAAATTCCACAATCTCATATTTAGGTTCAAAATCGATTTTTTATTACATTCACATTTAGCAATCGATATCGAGTTGCGTAATAATGTGATTTTACATATTTATGCTAATTAGCCGTTCTGATGTTATTGGAGTTGTCATAAAGCTTCAACCGCAATGCATTTGGAAAAATTGCACAATCTTACATATAGGTGTAAAATTGATTTTTTATTACATACATATTCAACAATCGATATCAAGTTGCATAAAAATATGAACTTAACATATTCATGCTAGTTAGCCGTTTTGATGTTATTGGAGTTGTCATAGAGTTGTCATACAGCCATAACTTCAATGCATTTTGAAAAATTCCACAACCTCCTATTTAGGTTTAAATCGATTTTTTATTACATTCACATTTAGCAATCGATATCGAGTTGCGTAATAATGTGAACTTTACATATTTATGCTAATTAGCCGTTCTGATGTTATTGGAGTTGTCATAAAGCTTCAATCGCAATGCATTTGGAAAAATTGCACAATATTATACATAAGTGTAAAATTGATTTTTTATTACATAGATATTCAACAATCGATATCGAGTTGCGTACAAATGTGAACTTTACATATTTGTGCTAGTTAGCCGTTTTGATGTTATTATAGTTGTCAAAGAGTTGTCATATAGCCATAACTTCAGTGCATTTTGAAAAATTCCACAATCTCATATTTAGGTGTAATATCGATTTTTTATTACTTTCACATCTACCAATCGATATCGAGTTGCGTAAAAATATGAACTTGAAATATTTATGCTAAATAGCCGTTTTGATGTTATTGGGGTTGCCATAGAGTTGTCGTATTGCCATTAGGATAATGCATTTGGAAAATTTCTACAATTTTATAGATCGGTGTAATATCGGGTTTTTATTACAAACGCATTTAGCAATCGATATCAAGTTGCGTAAAAATATGAACTTATAATATTTATGTTAATTAGCCGTTTTGATGTTATTGGGGTTGTCATAGAGCTGTCGCAATTTCGCAATTTTTTAGATCGGTGTAAAATCGATATCAAGTTGCGTAAAAATTTTAACTTTACATATTCATGCTAGTTAGCCGTTTTAATGTTATTGGAGTTGTCATAAAGCTATAACAGCAATGCAATTTGAAAAATTTCACAATCACATATTTAGGTGTAAAATCGATTTTTAATTACATACACATTTAGCAATCAAAACCAAGTTGCGTAAAAATACGAACTTTATATATTTATACTAACCAGCCGTTCTGATGTTATTGGAGTTGTCATAAAGCTTCAACCGCAATGCATTTGGAAAAGTTGCACAATTTTATATATATGTGTAAAATTGATTTTTTTTACACACATATTCAACAATCGATATCGAGTTGCGTACAAATGTGAACTTTACATATTTATGCTAGTTAGCCGTTTCTATGTTATTATAGTTGTCATAGAGTTGTCATATAGCCATAACTTCAGTGCATTTTGTAAAACTCCACAATCAAATATTTAGGTTTAAAATCGGTTTTATATTACATACATATTCAGCAATCGATTTCAAGTTGCTTAAAAATACGAACTTTATATATTTATACTAACCAGCCGTTCTGATGTTATTGGAGTTGTCATAAAGCTTCAACCGCAATGCATTTGGAAAAATTGCACAATTTTATATATAGGTGTAAAATTGATTTTTTATTACATACATATTCAACAATCGATATCAAGTTGCATAAACATATGAACTTTACATATTCATGCTAGTTAGCCGTTCTGATGTTATTGGAGTTGTCATAGAGTTGTTATATAGCCATAACTTCAATGCATTTTGAAAAATTCCACAACCTCCTATTTAAGTTTAAATCGATTTTTTATTACATTCACATTTAGCAATCGATATCGAGTTGCGTAATAATGTGAGCTTTACATATTTATGCTAATTAGCCGTTCTGATGTTATTGGAGTTGTCATAAAGCTTCAACCGCAATGCATTTGGAAAAATTGCACAATATTATACATAAGTGTAAAATTGATTTTTTATTACATAGATATTCAACAATCGATATCGAGTTGCGTACAAATGTGAACTTTACATATTTGTGCTAGTTAGCCGTTTTGATGTTATTATAGTTGTCAAAGAGTTGTCATTTAGCCATAACTTCAGTGCATTTTGAAAAATTCCACATCCTCCCATTTAGCTTTAAATCGATTTTTTATTACATTCACATTTAGCAATCGATATCGAGTTGCGTAATAATGTGATTGCTAATTATGCTAATTATGCATTCTGATGTTATTGGAGTTGTCATAAAGCTTCAACCGCAATGCATTTGGAAAAATTGCACAATCTTACATATAGGTGTAAAATTGATTTTTTATTACATCCATATTCAACAACCGATATCAAGTTACATAAAAATATGAACTTTACATATTCATGCTACATAGTTAGCCGTTTTGATATTATTGGAGTTGTCATAGAGTTGTTATATAGCCATAACTTCAATGCATTTTGAAAAATTCCACAACCTCCTATTTAGGTTTAAATCGATTTTTTATTACATTCACATTTAGCAATCGATATCGAGTTGCGTAATAATGTGAACTTTACATATTTATGCTAATTAGCCGTTCTGATGTTATTGGAGTTGTCATAAAGCTTCAACCGCAATGCATTTGGAAAAATTGCACAATCTTACATATAGGTGTAAAATTGATTTTTTATTACATCCATATTCAACAATCGATATCAAGTTGCATAAAAATATGAACTTTACATATTCATGCTAGTTAGCCGTTTTGATGTTATTGGAGTTGTCATAGAGTTGTCATATAGCCATAACTTCAATGCATTTTGAAAAATTCCACAACCTCCTATTTAGGTTTAAATCAATTTTTTATTACATTCACATTTAGCAATCGATATCGAGTTGCGTAATAATGTGAGCTTTACATATTTATGCTAATTAGCCGTTCTGATGTTATTGGAGTTGTCATAAAGCTTCAACCGCAATGAATTTGGAAAATTTTCACAATCTTATACATAGGTGTAAAATTGATTTTTTATTACATAGATATTCAACAATCGATATCGAGTTGCGTACAAATGTGAACTTTACATATTTGTGCTAGTTAGCCGTTTTGATGTTATTATAGTTGTCAAAGAGTTGTCATTTAGCCATAACTTCAATGCATTTTGAAAAATTTCACAACCTCCTATTTAGGTTTAAATCGATTTTTTATTACATTCACATTTAGCAATCGATATCGAGTTGCGTAATAATGTGAGCTTTACATATTTTTGCTAATTAGCCGTTCTGATGTTATTGGAGTTGTCATAAAGCTTCAACCGCAATGCATTTGGAAAAATTGCACAATATTATACATAGGTGTAAAATTGGTTTTTTATTACATACATATTCAACAATCGATATCGAGTTGCGTACAATTGTGAACTTTATATATTTGTGCTAGTTAGCCGTTTTGATGTTATTATAGTTGTCAAAGGGTTGTCATATAGCCATAACTTCAGTGCATTTTGAAAAATTCCACAATCTCATATTTAGGTTCAAAATCGATTTTTTATTACATTCACATTTAGCAATCGATATCGAGTTGCGTAATAATGTGATTTTACATATTTATGCTAATTAGCCGTTCTGATGTTATTGGAGTTGTCATAAAGCTTCAACCGCAATGCATTTGGAAAAATTGCACAATCTTACATATAGGTGTAAAATTGATTTTTTATTACATACATATTCAACAATCGATATCAAGTTGCATAAAAATATGAACTTAACATATTCATGCTAGTTAGCCGTTTTGATGTTATTGGAGTTGTCATAGAGTTGTCATATAGCCATAACTTCAATGCATTTTGAAAAATTCCACAACCTCCTATTTAGGTTTAAATCGATTTTTTATTACATTCACATTTAGCAATCGATATCGAGTTGCGTAATAATGTGAACTTTACATATTTATGCTAATTAGCCGTTCTGATGTTATTGGAGTTGTCATAAAGCTTCAATCGCAATGCATTTGGAAAAATTGCACAATATTATACATAAGTGTAAAATTGATTTTTTATTACATAGATATTCAACAATCGATATCGAGTTACGTAAAAATATGAACTCTACATATTTATTCTATTTAGCCGTTTTGATGTTATTATAGTTGTCAAAGAGTTGTCATATAGCCATAACTTCAGTGCATTTTGAAAAATTCCACAATCTCATATTTAGGTGTAATATCGATTTTTTATTACTTTCACATCTACCAATCGATATCGAGTTGCGTAAAAATATGAACTTGAAATATTTATGCTAAATAGCCGTTTTGATGTTATTGGGGTTGCCATAGAGTTGTCGTATTGCCATTAGGACAATGCATTTGGAAAATTTCTACAATTTTATAGATCGGTGTAAAATCGGGTTTTTATTACAAACGCATTTAGCAATCGATATCAAGTTGCGTAAAAATATTAACTTATAATATTTATGTTAATTAGCCGTTTTGATGTTATTGGGGTTGTCATAGAGCTGTCGCAATTTCGCAATTTTTTAGATCGGTGTAAAATCGATATCAAGTTGCGTAAAAATTTTAACTTTACATATTCATGCTAGTTAGCCGTTTTGATGTTATTGGAGTTGTCATAAAGCTATAACAGCAATGCAATTTGAAAAATTTCACAATCACATATTTAGGTGTAAAATCGATTTTTAATTACATACACATTTAGCAATCAAAACCAAGTTGCGTAAAAATACGAACTTTATATATTTATACTAACCAGCCGTTCTGATGTTATTGGAGTTGTCATAAAGCTTCAACCGCAATGCATTTGGAAAAGTTGCACAAATTTATATATATGTGTAAAATTGATTTTTTATTACACACATATTCAACAATCGATATCGAGTTGCGTACAAATGTGAACTTTACATATTTATGCTAGTTAGCCGTTTCTATGTTATTTTAGTTGTCATAGAGTTGTCATATAGCCATAACTTCAGTGCATTTTGTAAAATTCCACAATCAAATATTTAGGTTTAAAATCGGTTTTATATTACATACATATTCAACAATCGATTTCAAGTTGCTTAAAAATACGAACTTAACATATATATGCTAATTAGCCGTTAGAGTTGTCATATTGCCATAACGACAATCCATTTGGAAAAATTCTACAATTTTATAGATCGGTCTTAAATCGAGTTTTTATTACATACACATTTAGCAATTGGTATCAAGTTGTGTAAAAATACATTATGAACTTAACATATTTCTGCTAAGTAGCCGTTTTGATGTTATTGGAATTGTCATAAAGCTATAAAAGCAATCCATTTGGAAAAATTAAACAATCTCATCTTTAGGTTTAAAATCGAGTTTTTATTACATTCGTATTAAGCAATCGATATCGAGTTGCGTAATAATGTGAGATTTACATATTTATGCTATTTTGTCGTTCTGATGTTATTGGAGTTGTCATAAAGCTTCAACCGCAATGCATTTGGAAAAATTGTGCAATCTTATATATAGGTGTAAAATTGATTTTTTATTACATCCATATTCAACAACCGATATCAAGTTGCATAAAAATATGATTTTTACATATTCAAGCTAGTTAGCCGTTTTGATGTTATTGGAGTTGTCATAGAGTTGTTATATAGCCATAACTTCAATGCATTTAGAAAAATTCCACAACCTCCTATTTAGGTTTAAATCGATTTTTTATTACATTCACATTTAGCAATCGATATCGAGTTGCGTAATAATGTGAGCTTTACATATTTATGCTAATTAGCCGTTCTGATGTTATTGGAGTTGTCATAAAGCTTCAACCGCAATGCATTTGGAAAAATTGCACAATATTATACATAAGTGTAAAATTGATTTTTTATTACATAGATATTCAACAATCGATATCGAGTTGCGTACAAATGTGAACTTTACATATTTGTGCTAGTTAGCCGTTTTGATGTTATTATAGTTGTCAAAGAGTTGTCATATAGCCATAACTTCAGTGCATTTTGAAAAATTCCACAATCTCATATTTAGGTGTAATATCGATTTTTTATTACTTTCACATCTACCAATCGATATCGAGTTGCGTAAAAATATGAACTTGAAATATTTATGCTAAATAGCCGTTTTGATGTTATTGGGGTTGCCATAGAGTTGTCGTATTGCCATTAGGACAATGCATTTGGAAAATTTCTACAATTTTATAGATCGGTGTAAAATCGGGTTTTTATTACAAACGCATTTAGCAATCGATATAAAGTTGCGTAAAAATATGAACTTATATTATTTATGTTAATTAGCCGTTTTGATGTTATTGGGGTTGTCATAGAGCTGTCGCAATTTCGCAATTTTTTAGATCGGTGTAAAATCGATTTTTATTACACACACTCTTAGCAATCGATATCAAGTTGCGTAAAAATTTTAACTTTACATATTCATGCTAGTTAGCCGTTTTGATGTTATTGGAGTTGTCATAAAGCTATAACAGCAATGCAATTTGAAAAATTTCACAATCACATATTTAGGTGTAAAATCGATTTTTAATTACATACACATTTAGCAATCAAAACCAAGTTGCGTAAAAATACGAACTTTATATATTTATACTAACCAGCCGTTCTGATGTTATTGGAGTTGTCATAAAGCTTCAACCGCAATGCATTTGGAAAAGTTGCACAATTTTATATATATGTGTAAAATTGATTTTTTATTACACACATATTCAACAATCGATATCGAGTTGCGTACAAATGTAAACTTTACATATTTATGCTAGTTAGCCGTTTCTATATTATTATAGTTGTCATAGAGTTGTCATATAGCCATAACTTCAGTGCATTTTGTAAAATTCCACAATCAAATATTTAGGTTTAAAATCGGTTTTATATTACATACATATTCAACAATCGATTTCAAGTTGCTTAAAAATACGAACTTAACATATATATGCTAATTAGCCGTTAGAGTTGTCATATTGCCATAACGACAATCCATTTGGAAAAATTCTACAATTTTATAGATCGGTCTTAAATCGAGTTTTTATTACATTCACATGTAGCAATCGATATCGAGTTGCGTAATAATGTGAGCTTTACATATTTATGCTAATTAGCCGTTCTGATGTTATTGGAGTTGTCATAAAGCTTCAACCGCAATGCATTTGGAAAAATTGCACAATATTATACATAGGTGTAAAATTGATTTTTTATTACATACATATTCAACAATCGATATCAAGTTGCATAAAAATATGAACTTTACATATTCAAGCTAGTTAGCCGTTTTGATGTTATTGGAGTTGTCATAGAGTTGTTATATAGCCATAACTTCAATGCATTTAGAAAAATTCCGCAACCTCCTATTTAGGTTTAAATCGATTTTTTATTACATTCACATTTAGCAATCGATATCGAGTTGCGTAATAATGTGAGCTTTACATATTTATGCTAATTAGCCATTCTGATGTTATTGGAGTTGGCATAAAGCTTCAACCGCAATGCATTTGGAAAATTTGCACAATCTTATATATAGGTGTAAAATTGATTTTTTATTACATACATATTCAACAATCGATATCAAGTTGCATAAAAATATGAACTTTACATATTTATGCTAGTTAGCCGTTCTGATGTTATTGGAGTTGTCATAGATTTGTCGAATAGCCATAACGACAGTGCTTTTGGAAAACTACCACAACCTAATATTTAGGTGTAAAATCGATTTTTTATTACATACACATTTAGCAATCTGTATCAAGTTGTGTAAAAATACATTATGAACTTAACATATTTCTGCTAAGTTGCCGTTTTGATGTTATTGGAATTGTCATAAAGCTATAAAAGCAATACATTTGGAAAAATTAAACAATCTCATATTTAGGTTTAAAATCGAGTTTTTATTACATTCGCATTTAGCAATCGATATCGAGTTGCGTAATAATGTGAGATTTACATATTTATGCTATTTTGTCGTTCTGATGTTATTGGAGTTGTCATAAAGCTTCAACCGCAATGCATTTGGAAAAATTGCACAATCTTATATATAGGTGTAAAATTGATTTTTTATTACATCCATATTCAACAACCGATATCAAAATGCATAAAAATATGAACTTTACATATTCATGTTAGTTAGCCGTTTTGATGTTATTGGAGTTGTCATAGAGTTGTCATATAGCCATAACTTCAGTGCATTTTGAAAAATTCCACAATCTCATATTTAGGTTTAAAATCGATTTTTCATTACATTCACATTTAGCAATCCATATCGAGTTGCGTAATAATGTGAGCTTTACATATTCATGCTAGTTAGCCGTTTTGATGTTATTGGAGTTGTCATAAAGCTTCAACCGCAATGCATTTGGAAAAATTGCTCAATCTTTTGTACAGGTGTAAAATTGACTTTTGATAACATACGTATTCAACATCCGATATCAAGCTGCATAAAAATATGAACTTTACATATTCATGCTAGTTAGCCGTTTTGATGTTATTGAAGTTGTCATAGAGTTGTCATATAGCCATAACTTCAGTGCCTTTTGAAAAATTCCACAAAATCCTGTTTAGGTTTAAAATCGATTTTTCATTACATTCACATTTAGCAATCCATATCGAGTTGCGTAATAATGTGAGCTTTACATATTTATGCTAATTAGCCGTTTTCATGTTATTGGAGTTGTCATAAAGCTGTAACCGCAATGAATTTTGAATAAATGCACAATCTAATATGCAGGTGAAAAATTGATTTTTTAATACATACGCATTTAGTAATCGATATAAAGTTGCGTGAAAGTATGAACTTTACGTATTTTTACTAACTAGCCGTTTTGATGTTATTGGAGTGGTTATAAAGCTGAAACCGCAATGCATTTGGAAAATTTCACAATCTCCTATTTAGGTGAATAATCGTCATAACTTCAGTGCAGTTGGAAAAACTCTGCAATTTTATATTAAGGTATATATATTTTATATTAATGCTAATTAGCCGCTTTGATGTTATTGGAGTTGTCATAAAGCTTCAACCGCAATGCATTTGGAAAAATTGCACAATCCCATATTTAGGTGTAAAATCGGATTTTAGGAAATACATATTCGACAATCGATATCAAGTTGCATAAAAACATGAACTTTGCATGTTCATGCTAGTTAGCCGTTTTGATGTTATTGGAGTTGTCGTATAGCCATAAATTAAGTGTATTTGGAAAAATTTCACAGTTTTATAGATCGGTGTAAAATCGATTTTTTATTACACACACTCTTAGCAATCGATATCAAGTTGCGTAAAAATTTGAACTTTTCATATTTATGCTAATTAGCCGTTTTGACGTTATTGGGGTTGTCATAGAGTTGTCGTATTGCCATAACGACAATGCATTTGGAAAATTTCTACAATTTTATAGATCGGTGTAAAATCGGGTTTTTATTACACTCACATCTACCAATCGATATCGAGTTGCGTAAAAATGTGAACTTTACATATTTATGCTAATTAGCCGTTTTGACGTTATTGGGGTTGTCATAGAGTTGTCGTATTGCCATAACGACAATGCATTTGGAAAATTTCTACAATTTTATAGATCGGTGTAAAATCGGGTTTTTATTACATACGCATTTAGCAATCGATATCAAGTTGCGTAAAAATATGAACTTGAAATATTTATGCTAAATAGCCGTTTTGATGTTATTATGGTTGCCATAGAGTTGTCGTATTGCCATTAGGACAATGCATTTGGAAAATTTCTACAATTTTATAGATCGGTGTAAAATCGGGTTTTTATTACAAACGCATTTAGCAATCGATATCAAGTTGCGTAAAAATATGAACTTATATTATTTATGTTAATTAGCCGTTTTGATGTTATTGGGGTTGTCATAGAGCTGTCGCAATTTCGCAATTTTTTAGATCGGTGTAAAATCGATTTTTATTACACACACTCTTAGCAATCGATATCGAGTTGCGTAAAAATGTGAACTTTACATATTCATGCTAGTTAGCCGTTTTGATGTTATTGGAGTTGTCATAAAGCTATAACAGCAATGCAATTTGAAAAATTTCACAATCACATATTTAGGTGTAAAATCGATTTTTAATTACATACACATTTAGCAATCAAAACCAAGTTGCGTAAAAATACGAACTTTATATATTTATACTAACCAGCCGTTCTGATGTTATTGGAGTTGTCATAAAGCTTCAACCGCAATGCATTTGGAAAAGTTGCACAAATTTATATATATGTGTAAAATTGATTTTTTATTACACACATATTCAACAATCGATATCGAGTTGCGTACAAATGTGAACTTTACATATTTATGCTAGTTAGCCGTTTCTATGTTATTTTAGTTGTCATAGAGTTGTCATATAGCCATAACTTCAGTGCATTTTGTAAAATTCCACAATCAAATATTTAGGTTTAAAATCGGTTTTATATTACATACATATTCATCAATCGATTTCAAGTTGCTTAAAAATACGAACTTAACATATATATGCTAATTAGCCGTTAGAGTTGTCATATTGCCATAACGACAATCCATTTGGAAAAATTCTACAATTTTATAGATCGGTCTTAAATCGAGTTTTTATTACATACACATTTAGCAATTGGTATCAAGTTGTGTAAAAATACATTATGAACTTAACATATTTCTGCTAAGTAGCCGTTTTGATGTTATTGGAATTGTCATAAAGCTATACAAGCAATCCATTTGGAAAAATTAAACAATCTCATCTTTAGGTTTAAAATCTATTTTTTATTACATTCGTATTTAGCAATCAATATCGAGTTGCGTAATAATGTGAGATTTACATATTTATGCTATTTTGTCGTTCTGATGTTATTGGAGTTGTCATAAAGCTTCAACCGCAATGCATTTGGAAAAATTGCACAATCTTATATATAGGTGTAAAATTGATTTTTAATTACATACATATTCAACAATCGATATCAAGTTGCATAAACATATGAACTTTACATATTCATGCTAGTTAGCCGTTCTGATGTTATTGGAGTTGTCATAGAGTTGTTATATAGCCATAACTTCAATGCATTTTGAAAAATTCCACAACCTCCTATTTAAGTTTAAATCGATTTTTTATTACATTCACATTTAGCAATCGATATCGAGTTGCGTAATAATGTGAGCTTTACATATTTATGCTAATTAGCCGTTCTGATGTTATTGGAGTTGTCATAAAGCTTCAACCGCAATGCATTTGGAAAAAGTGCACAATATTATACATAGGTGTAAAATTGATTTTTTATTACATAGATATTCAACAATCGATATCGAGTTGCGTACAAATGTGAACTTTACATATTTGTGCTAGTTAGCCGTTTTAATGTTATTATAGTTGTCAAAGAGTTGTCATATAGCCATAACTTCAGTGCATTTTGAAAAACTCCACAATCTCATATTTAGGTTCAAAATCGATTTTTTATTATATTCACATTTA